>NC_046160.1:109259946-109559946 GCF_011064425.1 Rattus rattus | reverse complement strand
AAGTTTAAAGCTGTATCCTAAATGCGCTGAACACTGAGCTGGTATACATTAAGAAGGTTTAAGTTGTTCATGGTTGAGCTGGCTGTTAATAGTTCCATGGGGCCCCAGAATGATTAGATTGTCTCTTCATTGTACTCATGGCTACCTGATCCTATTTCCAGTTTGCTATTAGTAAATAGAAAAAAAAACTATCAGTGTTGTCCCAACTATTCAATGTTGATTCATCTAAGTGTCTTTTTAAAACAATTACCTGCCTATTTCTCATAAGTACAAGTAGTACACACCTTTAATCACAAACAATAATTGAAGTGCAGACCAAGTGAAGAATAGGAGGAGGAGTTTCGAGAACAAGTCAGAGATAAGAGCCACCTGATAGTTCCAAGACAGTCAGTGGTGGTACACAACTTTAATCCCAGCACTTGGTAGGCAGAGGCAGGTGGAGCTCTGAGTTTGAGGCCATCCCTGTTTACAGAGTTCCAGGACTGTAGGAATTTATGGAGAAACTCTGTCTCAAACAAAACAAAACAAAACAAAGTTCTTAGAGTAATTCTCCTTATATTTGGCAAAAGAGGCATATGGCTCTTCCATTAACCTATGCCTGTAGTACCTGTTAGCATATTAGGGTCAAGCTATGCTAGCTTTTAGGCTTCCTTGGTCTCTACTCAAAAGTAATTGTTTTAGAGTCATCTTGGATGACAAAACCTCCCCCCTACCCTAAAACTATCCAGCCCCTGAACTTCCCTTCCCCCAGCAAATTCAGCCATTTGAGGGATGCGCTCTCTTGGGTCCTATGACCTCCTCTGGTTCTCTTGCCTATCTCCTCTGCTGTTTCTCTCTTACTCCATGGCCCCATGGAGTAGCTCAAAATGGAACCTTCCAGATATCTCTGGCAGTTCCCCCCACCCCATTTATAATTCTCTTCAACCATACCTAGGACCATTCATGTCCTCATTTTCATTAAAAACTGGGATTAGAGCTAGAGAGATTGCTCAGTGGTTAAGAGCACTGATTGCTCTTCCAGAGGTCCTGAGTTCAATTCCCAGCAACCACATGGTGGCTCACAACCATCTGTAATGGGATCTGATGCCCTTCTCTGGTGTGTCTGAAGACAGCTATGGTGTACTTGTATAAACAAAATAAATTAATCTTTTTTAAAAAAAAGCTGGGATTAATTTCAGGATAGAGTAGCAATAGCACTCAGCCTCCCTGCCTCGTCACCAGTGTCAGAGAAGTAGAAAGTATGTGACTAATTCAATCATTATATTCTACAAGCATCCAAACAGAAGGGAGTGATGTCATCCCTAAAGATCTTAACTGTAGTTATGAATTAAGTAAACATTTACATACTAACTTAAGAATATCTGAATGTATCCCTACTCTCAAGGTGATTAATTTAAAACAAAAACAAAACAAAACAAAACAACAACAAAAAAATAAAACAGAAATTGAAAACTAGGCTTTAGTTCAGCTAAGACAATTCAGTATTTTGTTGACCTTGTGTGTATCCATGACGTCCAACCTAACCTTGAATTCAGTATGTAGCTGAGGATGACTGTGAACTTCCTTTTCTCTTGCCTCTGTTGTGCCAAGAAGAGTTTGTGAACCCCAAAAGACCACCAAGGAGACAATTCCAATGTAATTAGGGTCTCTTTATTACAAGCTCAGGATTGGGCTGTGCTCCAACCCAACCCTGACACAGCAGGACGGGAAGGGAAGGGAAGACAGACAGAGCAGTTTTGAACCCTCTGCAAGACAAGTTTTTATAGGAGACAAGGAATAAATAAGGGGGTGAAAGAAGGGGTTTCCCACCTGCCAAATATCTAATAGAATGGCTACAAGCTAACAGGTGAGTTCTCTGAGGCAAGACCATCACAAAGATCTGAAAGTACATCTGAAACAATCAGACTAATCTTTGATTAACTGTGTCTAGGAAGTAGCTAGGGAGTGACTCTGACCAAGGACAAGCCGTGGGGTCCTTCCTGGTATGTGAATGCAGCTTGGGTTCTGCTGCAGGTCAAGTTCTCAGGCTTTTCTCCTTCTTTTTTCCTTTTTCTTTAAGATGGAGGTTGTCCCAAGATGGAGTAGGTTTGGTTTCTCATGTCTACCACCCCACCCCCCACCCGCATCTCCCGTCCTGGAATTGCAGGTGTGTGCCACTATGCTTACTTCATGTGCTCCTGGCACGGAGTCCAGGCCTTCTTACATGCTAGACAAGCACTTCACCAGCACATGCTCTCCCCAGACTCCAGCCTTCCTGCTTAGACATGAACTGAAAAGTGATTTTAAAATAATGACATTGATTCTGATGGAACTTGGGAATATTATGCTTTGCCGAGTACCTGCTTTATCTTTTTGTTTTGATGTTTTCTGTATAAACACTTATATTTGATATTGGGGGTAAATGTAGATAATTAGGAAATCTAAGAAAACTAGTAGAAAAGATAAAACTCAAGGTCAGAGCTGTGCATGGTGGCACAGGCCTTCAGTCTCAGCTCTCAGAGGCAGAGGCAAGAGTAGCTCTGTGAGTGGGTGGCTAACCTGGTCTATGTAGTGAGATTCCCAACAGCCAGGACCATGTAGAGATCCTGTCCCAAAAACCAAAACTAAAGTAAACCAAACCAAACTGACAAAAGACAAAGACAAATCCAAAACATAAGGACTTGGTGGTTGGTCTTTTTACATTGTTTTTTCATCACGTAAACTCATCTGGAATGAGAATATTCTGTTATGTTCTAAGATGGATAATAAATTCCTTCGAGACGAAAAATGCTTTTCCCCCCTCTCTCAATGAAAGCAAAATAAAGTGTAAAGGAAAAAATTTTGTCAAAAAAAAAAAATGTTAAATCTTGTCAAGGAAGATATAGCCATGAAGTTCCATGAAAGAACTTATATTCCGGTATTCATTTACCGGAAATACAATTTCATGTCATGTAATAATTAATCATGAATAGTGATGTAACATTTTAAATAAAAATCTCAGGGTTGGGGATTTAGCTCAGCGGTAGAGCACTTGCCTAGCAAGCGCAAGGCCCTGGGTTCGGTCCCCAGCTCCGAAAAAAAGAAAAAAAAAAAAAAAAATCTCAGATTCAAATAGACTTACTGTGTGTGCTGCCAGCATTCAGCCATCACCAGCAGAGCCTGTGAGGTCCCAAAGAAACCGGGAGCACATGGCTAACTGAGCTGCCTGTTAACATACTAAAACAGACTGAAACTGCCTACCAACTACCAGACGTTCTCAGAATTGCAAGGAGCTGTTCCAAAGGCTCTCTTCTCAGCACTTCCCTACCCTATGGTTAACTTGCCAGTGTTTCCCTATCTCCAACTACTCTTTTACTATATAAGCCAGCCATTTGGGCCCTGTACTCTCTTGGCTTCTATGTCCTCTTCCCTCTCCGATCCTCTTTGGTCTGCTTACACCACGTCCCTCCACCCAGCTACTGCCCTGGTCCACGGTCTGGTCTCATACGCTGGCCGCGTTCAGTCTGGCCTCGTCCAGAGCCGCGACTGTTCTCTTCCCTGGTACCTGCAATAGAAACTTCCTTCTCTATCGTACCTGGAGTGGTCATGGCCTTATTCCCATCCAGCGGTCCTTGTCTTGATTGGTTTTCACCTCGGTCGATTTTATTTTTTTCAGATCCTCTTCTCTTTTGCATTTGTTATGCTAACCCCCCCCCCCAGTATGTTGTAAAACTATAAAAACTTCAGTGTTTCCTTGCTCTCCTGTATTTTTAACTTTCCCACGTGATAGTACACTAATTTTGTTTCTGAGCAGCATGTTTGAGAGAGACACCGATTGTTTCTAGATCGTGGCTTTTTTTCCCCCTCCTTCACAACGTTCTATAATAAATGTCATCACATTTTACTTGACTCTTATCTGAATGATGAACAGGTAAGCTGTCTTCACAGTGCCACACTTTCAGAAACAATGTCGAAAGAAACTTGTACTGTTCCTTTAGTGACCCGTGCAAGAGTGTCTTGGGCTCTGAACAAGGAAACAGCTTCGGTATTTGCCGGTATTTGCCGGTCTCTGTTATCGTTCCAAAGAATCGACTTTACCTCGCTGATTTCCGCCTTTGCCCCTTGGGTTTATTTACCTTTCATTGCTTCTTCTGTTTGATTTATACTGCCTACTTTTGTTTTTAACCTCCTCCCACACCTTTTTTCCCTCCTTTTCTATCTCTTCACTCTATGTTTACTTTACTAGCTTCTTGTAATCCCAGCTCATTTTTAAAACTCGCTCAAGCTTTCTGATAAATATATCCAAACTATAATATTTCCTTTAAGCACTGGTTCAGTGGTCTTTAAAAAACTTGATGTATATTAAGTACTAAGTGTTTTAAGTCTCCTGTCCTTTCCTTTCAGTTTCTTTTTCTGTTTCACCAACAAGCCAGTGAGGTGACTGCATACCAGTTAAAAATCCTCAAATGCACTGGAGTTTTAACGTTTCCTGTATGCCTGATTGTAAAGATAAACTCACTCAGTATGCGAGCCGGAGCTACAAACAATCCGCCGCTACACTGAACCTACTCAGCTGTGGTCAGTCCTGAAGGAACACGCATGCGGAAGGGAGCCTCCCCGAGGCTCCGAGCAGAATAAGACTTTATTAACTCTACACACAGAGAAAGAGCTGAAGGAGGGCTACAGGTAAGATTTGAGAAGCCAGTGAACCGTCTCCATGCCTGCCACCAGGTGTTTGATGTGCCAGTCTCTGCTGCTGGTAGCTCTTGAGTTCAGTAACAACAGGCAACTGCACTTTGTCAGGTTGCTTTCCTACTGTGAGAACTTTTTCTCATTCTGTTTCACTGCCATTACAAATAGCAACTAGACAAAGAATTTTTTTAAAGATTTATTTATTTATTTTATGTACATGAGTATCCTGTCGCTGTCTTCAGACACTCCGGAAAAGGGCATCGAATCTCATTACAGATGGTTGTGAGCCACCACATGGTGGCTGGGATTTGAACTCCGTGGAAGAGCAGTCAATGCTCTTAACCACTGAGCCATCTCTCTAGTCCTAGACAAAGAATTTTAATGGTGCCTGAATAGATCTGTTTGGCAAGGGTTGGGACTGCCTTACAGTATTTTCAGCCACATTTTCTGGGCAATCACATGTCACATGCTGTAGATTGGGTATGGTTTGAGTACTTGCCTCCAATGCCCATGTCTTACAGGCTTGGTCCCAGAATGATAATATTTAAGAGGTAGAGTGGGGTGGAGGTGGTTATGGAGGCAATCTTAGAAGGGATTTATGTAGTCCAGTTGGGACGCTGGTTGGTTGTGAGAATTTTTTGAATACGGGATCTTACTATGTAGCCCCGGCTGTCCTGGAATTTACTTTACAGACCACACCAGCCTTGAGCTCACAAAGATCTGCCTTTCCTTGCCTCCCAAGTGCTGTGACTAAAGAAAGGTATATATATGTCCATTATTTGGCTGAGAGTGGAATCTTGTAATTTCCTGTTTTACCAAATGACTACTTCATATGTATTCAAACTAGTGTGAGGTCATCTTCCTAAATAGGCAACTATTAGAGGTACTAATACTAAAGAACTTTTGATCTTGAATGGTTCAGTCCTCAAACTATAAGCTACATTAATAGGGAGTAGGCTGTCTGGAGTTTAGGGGATTCAGTGGATGACAGCAGCAGAAAGCAAGGTAAGGAGACCACACACAGTAGTAAATTGCTAATTTGGAGCATCTAAAACCTTAAGCCAGAGGATCTCCCATTTCCCAGGAGGCTGTGTGTCATAGGTGGGGCTTAATGCAATTTCCGCAGAGTAACTGTCCAGGGAAGAAGCTCTTAATCAATGAGGAATATGTGGCTATTATTACCCCTGCCTAGAACAAATCTGAGGGCCCCAGGGAGAGTTAGTCCCAAGTGATAATTTGCCCACAGTTACAGTTTGATATGAATTGTCCCCTAAAGGCCTCATGTGTTGAAAGTGTGATACCTGGAGGCTGGATCATGAAGGCTCTGATCTGATCAGTGGATTACCTTTATTGAGAGGGTCATGATTTGCTGGTATACCTAGGAGGAAAGAGGCAGGACCACAATGAAGGCGGTAGATCCTGGAAAGCAAGTCCTTATAGCCTTCAGCCTAGACTCTGCTGCCTCTCGTCCTCCCAGCTGGCATGAAACGAGCAGGTTTGCTGCATTACAATGCTGGGCCTCCACAAGTGCACAGCCATCAGAGACCAAAACCTTGTAAATAGTGAGCACAAACAGATTGTACCCCTTAAGGTGAGGGGAGGTACTTTGTCGCAGTGAACAATGCACTCATTAATGTACTTCCAGTGTGTGTTCTTCCTTCCCACACGTCTCACTTCTGCTTTTTCTTGGCTGCTGTTCTTCTGCCCATCAACAAATTAAAATGTCAGCGTTCAAATTCTAGGTTCAGGTTGTGATTCAGGGAAAATCCAGCCTAACACCACCTCTGTTCCCTTCACAGAAGACCCCTAATTCTAGCCCTCCTTTAGCTCCCACAAGCTGTCCATTCTTTTCTAGCAGGGCTGACACTGTAGTTAGTCTGCCTTAGAAACATTACTGTCACTATTTCAACGTTTTAATGCCCTTCCCCGAGGTACTCTCACCAGCCCCAGCACAGCAAACTTGGCTCTGCCAGGCCTTGCCCTTCTCCCCCATTCCCTCCGCCTTGCTAAAATCCATTAGATTACATCCCTAAAGCTAACCACCAAGGTCTGTTCCCTTATTTGGCCACTTCCTCCTCTTGGAGCTGACTACTAAGGTCCAGCTACCAACATATTAATGTCTAGCAATCAAAAGCTCCAGTTGGCTCGCTCAATTAACATGCCAAATTAAAATTAAACACCTCCTCCTAACTCAGGGTTTACCCTTTTATCTTTATAAAACCATCATTTGGGATCCTGAGCCAATACCAATCCTTTACACTTCCGCCTTTGATATTGTTTATATAAAACAGTAAATACTACTTACTTCCTTCTCTTCTTTGTGGAATGAAAAAAATAAAATAAAAGGAGGAAATGTCTACTCTGAAAGTATGTAGAAGATTTTTATTGTAGATCTAAGGGAGAAAGCAGGCAGGGGGAAGAGTCCAGGCTGAACATGACAGGCAGCAGACTAAATTGGACTACGAGAGGAAAGACGGGGAGGGTGGGGAGGAGCTGCTGGCTCAGGGAAGCAGCCTGGCCCAAGAGACTAAGAGAGCTGTGAGGCCAAAAAGGCTGAATTTTACAGCATCTGGCTAGGGGACAGAAGCTGAAGTCAGCCCTTGGGAGGGAGTCCTTAGGGTAGGGGGCAGGGTGGGAGGAGACATGCGTAGCGATTAGCTTGGAAGCGGTGGCCAGTGTCTACTTTGATATTCCAATAGCACCACAGTTAGCCTTTTGTCCCAGGCTTCTGTGACCTAAAGAATTGTCTGAAAGTCTTTTTAAATAATAGTAGTATGTGATTAAACTTTTCAGACTTTTTATGCTTGTGAACAGTTAAATTACCCTAATTTAAAATTCTAATCTGAAGTTCGTAGTACAGTTTTAAAAAAAGAAAGGGACTCTTTTGTCAAGTAAATAGACATACCAGAGTTTTTTTTTTTTATTAACTTGAGTATTTTTTATACATTTCGAGTGTTATTCCCTTTCCGGTTTCCGGACAAACATCCCCTCCCTCCCCCTTCCTTATGGGTGTTCCCCTCCCACCCTCCCCCCATTGCCGCCCTCTCCCCAACAAACTAGTTCACTGGGGGTTCAGTCTTAGCAGGACCCAGGGCTTCCCCTTCACTGGTGCTCTTACTAGGATATTCATTGCTACCTATGAGGTCAGAGTCCAGGGTCAGTCCATGTATAGTCTTTACATACCAGAGTTTCAAACCCCAAGGCTGTTCTGTTGGCAGGTTTCCACCGGGTGTATTTTGAAGTCTGTAAGAGGTACATTTTGTACCATACATGCTATTCCATGCACTTGTACATACAATGTCTGTGATAACCAATCCTGTTTCTGAATCTGTAAGAGATTTAGAATCTTGATTGTCAATGCTATAGATTTATGCTACTAAGCCAAAGATCGTAAATTTTGCTTTAGAAGTAGAAGCTAAATTAACACATAAAAGATATTTGTATAGTTCTGTATAGTGGGATTAATTGTTGCTGGCTCATATATGTATGCTGTGCATGATACTGTTTAAACCTTATAAGCATTGCTAGGTACTAGATATTGGACAATTACTAACCTCATATTGTTACTTAATAACTGTTTTTGTGAACCCTTGATACAGTTTGTCAACAGTTTGTAGCACCTTTGAGAAAGGGAACATACTTTGGCCACGCTAAAACATTACTCACAGGACAAGCAGAATGGACTTCAGGGATGTGGGGCACAGGAGCCACCCCTTCTATCACTTGCTTAAAATTGGGTCTGAAGCAATGGTTCTCAGCTTTCCCAATGATGGAACTTTTTAATACAGTTCCTCGTGCTATGATGACCCCCCAAAAGACTACTTTTGTTGCTACTTCATAGGTGTAATTTTTTGACTGTTAATGAGTTGTACTGTAAATATCTTTTATGCAGGATACCTTGAGATCCCAAGGAGTCATTGATTGAGAACCCCTGGTTAAAGTTTAATGTCATTAACTCATTCTTATGTGTCTCTTACCCACCTAGTGAGATAGTATCAGACCAGCCAGGACTGATGTAGTCCTGGCTATGAAGGAAAGTGGAGAGCAAGACACTTCATGAAGTCTTTAGAAAATAACTTACATAGCCCAGGAGGAGTTATCAGAATTTAGATGAAGTCATGTGGGGCATGGTAGCATTTGCCTGTTATTCTCCTATTTGGGAAGCTGTAGCAAGGGGATCCTAAGTCTGAGGCCAATCTAGGCTTCATGGAGAGACCCTGTCTTAAAACAAGAAGGAATTTCTTGTGCCATCTCTCCCCAGAGAAATTAAGAGTGATGGTTCTAGACTGGAGAGATAGCCCAGTGGCTAAGAGCACTAGCTGCTTGCTCTTCCAGAGGTCCTGAGTTCAATTCCCAACAACCACATTGTAGCTCACAATCACCTGAATGGGATCTGATGTCTTCTTCTGGTGTGTCTGAAGACAGCTGCACTATGCTCATATAAATGGAATAAATAAATCTTAAAAAAAAAGTGATAGTTCTATGCAAGTTAACAGCTTACTAACAGAATGTGTTTTAACCTTGGTTCCTACTGGTATTTTGTAAGGAATACAATGAAAAATAAAATGTAAAATAAGCATTTAAGAAATGCCCTGCATAAGGGACCTCTGTGTGTGTGTGTGTGTGTGTGTGTGTGTGTGTGTGTGTGTGTGTTTGTGCCTGATAAGGATACACCCTAATGAAGTAATGTATACCCATCAAATATGATTGGCTAAAAGCAGCTTAAAAACCCCAGTCTGGCCACTGCAAATGACTGACTCATTCACTAAAGTCTGAGCTCACCGACTCAGACCCTTCGAAGATTGAGACAAGCCCACAGTAGGCTGAGCTCCAGCAGCAGAAGCGTCTTACCTGGTGCTCAGATACTGGATACAACTACAGGCCAGATTGGAGGTTAGAGAGGAATGAGTGTTGTGTGAACGCGATCCCATTTTGCTGTCTATTGTGCAAATAAATACCTATATCTTATAACCTGACCTGAGTCTGAGGCTTGCTTTTCGCCTCTCTCACGCCCTTGTTCTCGACATATTTGGATTATGCCCTAACTGGCCTCGAACTCACAGAGATTAAAGGCATGTTTTGCTGCTGCCACCACCTGCCGGCTACGGAATGACTCTATGCTAAAGACACAAAGTCCCCTCTTAGACTATCGGACTGTTGAAAAAAATAGACTGTAAGGAATTAGACTTTCCCCAGGAATCTCCTGTTTGGAAAGGAAATGGTTGAAGCCTTAGGTGGGATACCTAAGAGAAAAGTAAACCTTAACTTTCTGCAGAAATACTTAGAGCCAGTCAGATGATCTTGCAGTTGCAGAATGACCTTGAATGAGAAAACTAGACCCCATTCATAGTAGGCAGGGTACGGCAAGGAGCTGTACTGCCTATAGATATGTATATTTCTTGCTTTCTATTTAAATCCTATCCTTACAAGGCCCAAGAAGATGACCTTGGAGAACCGTTGGATGTCTTTTTTAACCTTCCCAATGTGGTCATTTGAAAAAATAATACTGGATTCCTTTTTCTACTTGTTAAACACACACACACACACACACACACACACACACACACACACACACACACACACGATCTTAGCCCTGGCTAAGATCACTCTAGTACAGACCAGGCTGGCTTCAAACTCAGAGATCCCCCTGCTTCTGACTCACAAGTGCTGGGATTAAGAATGTGAGCTACCAATGTTCCACAAACATATATATTTTTCAAAGATTCATTTTTCATTCTTATTTTTATTTATCTATGTGCTTTCTGCTGAAGCCAGAATGAGGCATTGTATTCTCTGGAGCTGGAGTTACAAGAGGTTGTATGTCCATCCCTCCTCTTCTACCCTGCAACCTCATGGTGCTGAGAACAGAGTTTGGGTCCTAGGCTAGAACAGCAATTTCTCCATCGCTACATCATAATGGTCATGGTATGTAGATATGAACACTGATGTTTTCACTCAGTGGTTAGCACTGAAGACTTGGCTCTGAGTGCTAATTTAAAATAGACTACTGTGGGGGTACTTTCTGAACTCACATTTCATTTTTTTCTTTTCTTTTTCTTTTTTAAAAAAGATTTATTTATTTTAAGATTTATTTATTTATTATATATAAGTATACTGTAGCTGTCTTCAGACACATGAGAAGAGGGCATCAGATCTCACTACGGATGGTTGTAAGCCACCATGTGGTTGCTGGGATTTGAACTCAGGACCTCTGGAAGAGCAGTCAGTGCTCTTAACCACTGAGCCATTCCTCCAGCCCAGGATTTTTTTCCTTAACTAAAACCACAGATTTCTGGAAGCATTGCATAATGGCTGCATTTGCAATGCTCCCCTCAAAAGTCACACCTGCCTTACACTGGGCTGTATGTATACAACACTCATTTTGAAGCTTTTCTTATAAGAAAAGTATCCTGCACTATCTGTTTCTGGTATGTGCATGTGTGTGTACATATGTATGTGTATGCATGCTTTGTGTGTGTGTGTGTGTGTGTGTGTGTGTGTGTGTGTGTATGTGTGTGTGTGTGTATGTGTGTGTGTGTGTGTGGTGGGGGAACAACCCTTGCAGACTTATTGGAAGTTCCTTGACTACAATACGTAGTATCATTGGTTTTAATTTTCAATTTAGAATTCAATAACTGTTAGAAATTAGAGCATTGTTCACAAGAAAACCTGTTAACCGTTGAAAATAGGAGTAAACATGAATACATTTCAAACATTTAAATTTATTATAAGTTTTCATTAATGATTGAATCTCTTGGAATCTGTAGATTATTAACTCCAACCTAAATGTCTTCCTTCCTCTTCCTCTTCTTCCCCTTCCTCTCTCTCTCCTCTTCCACTTCTTCCTTCTCCTCCTTTTTCTCCCCTTTCTCTTCCTCCTGCGGCCCTCACACTTTCCTTCCTCACCTTTCTTCTTTTCTGGAAAAACTCTTGATGTTAAGCATTCAGATGTTGAGCGCAATTGTGAGTGAAGGCCAGGGCCCTTTTATCTCAAATGACCAATATATTAGGTGAGTCTAGACCTTCTAATCTTTCCAGAATTATCATTTGTAGTTCTAGTGTGATTTATCTAGATTGGTGATCTAACTCAAATGTGACTAGATTTTAACTCTCTCTGTGCCTTGCTCAACCCCTACCCCAAAGGAGGAAATATAGCTGTTTCTATACTATTGTTTCCGTATAGTATGCTAATGAAACAGAATGCTTTCCCGGTTATTCGGTACAGTGTTTGTTTTAGAACTATGGTAGGTTGCGAGATAAGGAAAGAGAAAGAGATAGGGAAAATGCGGCATACTGTGCTGCTTTGGTTTCTGTTGTTGTGATAAGCACCATGACCAAAAGAAACTTGGGAGAAAGGGTTTGCTTGGCTTACATATCCATTGAGGGAAGCCAAGAGAGGAGCCTAGAGGCAGAACCGGAAGCCAGAGAACGTGGAGAAATGCTCTTTATTAGCTTACTCACCATAACTTGCTTGGCTAACTTTTTTAAACATCCCAGGATTCCCTGCCTAAGGATGGTACCACGTACAGTGGGCTGGGCCTTTCTGCATCGATTAGAAATCAAGAAAATGCTCTCCCTCAATACTCTCAGGCCAACCAGATGCAGCACATTTTTCATTTAAGGCTCCTTCGTCCCATTTGCTTTAGCTTGGGTCAAGTTGATAGTAACTAAATAGTACGCATACAACATACTATTAAGGAGTAAAGAAGTTTAGAGAAGATGAAGCGTCATCGGAGATCTGTGTGGGAGGGAAAAGCAGAGTATAGTATTCCGAGGAAGCCGGAAGGGAATTATACAGTGCGTCTCACTCAAGCAGAGTACAAGATGACAACAAAAATTGATCAGGGATTTTTGAAAAGTTAACTGACTAAAATACTAAGTTCAGGAGCTTATTTTGACACATGGGATGAAGTTGGAGAGCAAAGCAGGGCTAGCATCCCTTGCTTAACAAACAGTGTGCTTGCCTCCCAGGCAAGGGAAGCTGATACATAAGCCAGAGAGAGACTGAAATATATTTAAGTTTAAAAGGTAACTTCAGCAGTAGTTGTGGAGGACAGACTGCATTTAGATGAAACTAAAGGAGAAAGAGCAAACCAGAGAAGATGAAATTTTAGACTTGGGAGATGGAAATGGGGCATTGGGTGCCATTGTCATAACAGCAGTGGGACTGTTGTCCTCTTGCTTCACATGACCTGTTCTTTATATGGGAGTCATATATCTATCAGTCTACAATTGCAGGCAGAGCTGTGGACAGGGAATGAAAACTTTATTTCTTGTTTTACCAGTCACTTGAGTGCCTATCATAATATAAATTTAGTTGATTGACATGTTTGTTTTACCCTTTTGTCCCGTAGGTTTTGTTCGATTACTATCTAGATTATTACTCAATGGCTAATTGAGAAAATTGTGTTTTGTTTTCAAGTCATGTTCCATCTATTTAGTCTTCTCTTTTCTAATTGAATTAGCTAGAACTTTTTGCACAATGGTCAATAGAAGTTCTTCTATTTTATTTTCTTATCCTAGATGGCTGCCACTCAACCATTCACCCTGCTAACTGTAGGTTTTTCATAAATCTCTATTGTTGGCTGAAGATTTCCCACTTCCATTTTGTCAAAAGCTTTTGGTTTTTGTTTTGAATTGAGAGTAGGTGTTTGTTAAATAGTTTTTCTATGTCTATTGAGATAATACAGCTTTTCTTTTTAGTTTATCGAAATGGCTATTGATTACAATTTGAATGTTAGAAACATACCTCAAATATGTATTCATAAAGAAATAAGATACATATTCAGCACAAAATATTTGTTGGCTCTTCTTCAGGTTTCTTTGACTCATGAATTATTCAGACACTCACCAATTAATTTCTAAGTACTTGGGGATCTTTAAAATAATCTTTGACATGGATTTTTTTGTTTTACTGTGTAACTCTCTGTGTATAAATATTAATACAATTGGATCAACTGTGACTCATTTACTGTTTGGAATATGGCTAAGGATTCCATGTGTGTTTAGCAGAGCTACAAATTATGCTAGTACTGAAGGTAAAGTTCTGCATCTATACTTCAAACTGGTTTACCACTCTGCCCTGTATCATGTATCAGCAAACTTGAAACAGAAAAACTGCATGCTTTTAGGGCCACAGCAACTCTGTAATTATTATACAGCTTTTAAGGCAGAAGTATTAGAGATTTTGTTTTCTTAAATTTTCTGTTGAGCTCTGCTTCAGGGGTATTTCACATTTGATGTGTTTGCTCTTGTCTTCATTCAGTAAAAGCTGGTTCACAGCACTGCCAGTTTCTCCTCTGAGCTCTTCTGGTAGCGGCATGCAAGCACTCAGAGATGTTACCTAAGCAGACCTGCTTCTCTCTGCTTCAATAAAATATTTACAAAGACAGGTGGGCAATGCAGAAGGATAGATTTAGCTTTCTCCTGTAGTTGGCTGATCCCTGCTCTAATTCCTTACTGACTGAGAAAGCAATGCTAGCAAATAGCATTGAGATATGTGAATAAACCCCAGGGAATCTTTGTGTGGTTCTGTGAATTTGGCCTCAGACATTTGGAATTTTTGTCATTAGATAATTGATTGTGTAGAACAAGTATGTTCACTAACCTGGATATAGTGACCATTGTGAGATGTCATTCTTTATTGTAGAAGATTTTTTTGCTTGCAAGCCTAAGTGATGTTAGAGCAACCATCTCAACTGTCTTTTGATGTGGAGTGATAACAAGACAGTCTTTGTGATTAATTACCTCCATTGCTATGAACAAATGTCGTACAGAAGGCAGCTTGAAGCAAGAAAGACTCTGTATGTTACAATCTAAGAGCATGCACTGTCCGGAGAGGGGAGGCCTGGTAATGCTTAGATGCGTGTGAGTGGTGGTAGGTACAGGGCTAGTCACAGTGAGCTCTTAGGCAGGGTTGGACAGACATTTGGGCCTAAGTTATCAAATCTGAAGTCCAGTTCTCATTGACTCACCTCCTTCAGCAAGGCTCTACTGCCCAAAGGTTTCACAAACTTCCAAAACAGTGGCACCAACTGGAAACAACTTGTGCCTCTGAGAGATACTTCACATTCAAACCACAATGTTTTTCTGTTCTTGCTATTCATTCATTCATTCAACAAGATATTTCTTTTTTTAAAAGTTTTATTTATTCATTTATTATATATAAGTACACTGTAGCTGTCTTCAGACACACCAGAAGAGGGCATCGGATCTCTTTACAGATGGTTGTGAGCCACCATGTGGTTACTGGGGAATTGAACTCAGGACCTCTGGAAGAGCAGTCGGGTGCTCTTAACCGCTGAGCCATCTCTCTAGCCCCAACAAGATATTTCTATGTAGCTTTGATCAGCCTGGAACTTGCTGTGTAGACCAGGCTGGTCTTAAATCATAGAAATTCACCTTTCCCTGCCTCACAACAATAGGAATGAAAGACGTGAGCCACAATACCTGGTCATCCTTTACCATGTAATCCATTTATGTCTTTATATTTAAACTTCTTTTTGCATGGTAACATAGATTTGGGTCTTAATTTATTTTATTTTTTACTATTATTCTGGGATTTTTTTTTCAACCTGTCACAGGCACTTGTCACCATATCCAGTTATGAGTGTGTCTTTTTTGTCAACTCACTTAAAGATTTCCCTAGCCAGGAGCTCATTGACTGTGATGTACCTCAGTATAGATTTCATTCTGTTTCTTGTATTTGAGTCTGTTGAGCTTCCTAGATTGGGGCTTTATAGTTTGTATCCAGTCTGGAACACAAAATCAACAATATTTCTTTAAACAATTTTTGTTCCCCCTTCCTCTTCCTTCAGTGGCTTAAAAGTATGTCCACGTTAACCTGTGTTCCCTGAGCAACAGTTGAGAGATTTGTTCACTTAAAAAGTTCTCTGGGGCTGGAGAAGTGGCTGAGCAGTTAGGAGCACTCATTGCACCCATGCCTGGCTGCCTCCCAATTGCCTCTACACTCTAGTGGGTACACGGCCCTCTTCTGGCTTCTGTGATACTATTACTGTAACTACTACAACTACAACAACTACTACTATTACTAGTACTACTACTGCTACTACTGCTACTACTGCTACTACTACTACTAACCCACACACACATACACACACATGCATGTACACACCTAAACACAAACATACACACACATGCACACATACACACACACACACACACACTCACACACCTAGAACATTCACTCTTGTCTCTGTGTATCTTCTAATTTCTTGTTCAGAATATTAAGAACTCTTTCTATAATTTTACTCAATGCGTTCATTTCTCATACGAGTTTTAAGCTCTAAAATCTTCCGGTAGCTCTTTTCCGTATTCTTCATGTCTCTACAGTACAGAACTCAGTTACATTTTGTAAAGTGATCTTGCTTATTAATTCGAACTTGTTTGCTCTTTAATGCTTTCGGCTGACTACATGGATTTTCCACATCACGCTATTCCTTCTGCTTCGTCCCATGCCTGATCATGAAGTAAAGCATGGGTTCACTTTACTTCGCTGGGTGTTGGATGCTTCTACAATCCTATAAACATTTTCTCAACTAGTTTCTGAGTTTTATGTTTTTTGAAAAAGAGTTTGGCCCTCCTGTTCTTAAATTTAAGCTTTCAGAGGATCTCATAGCAGCTCAGAGTTTTGGGGAGTATTGGATAATCCCTATTGTTGAAACAAGAGCCTTGTTTGTAGTACTCCTGGTTTTTATTGTGTTATGGATTTTCTAGTATGGCTTCTGGGGACAACACTATTTCCGGGTTTGTGTGAGCATGGGTGGCAGCACTGCTGGCTCTGTAATAGAAACCCCAGGGAGATAATGTTGGGGAAAGTTACAGAATAACATTGGCTATTTCAGTTAGTGTGGGCAGGATGCCATGCTCTTAGGATAGGGCTGTTGAAGACAAAGACAAGTCTCAGTGGAAATGGAGTAGTAGCATAAGGCTTCAAATAATTTAGTTTATGACATTTTTGGTCTAGGAAGCCACTGATTACCTTTTCTGCTTTCAGTGGGGTATATGGATGAAATTAGAGATCAGAATTCATGTCCAACAATCTATATACTTTCTATGCATGAAGGCCCAAATCCTATGTATCTATGTATCTATGTATCTATGTATCTATGTATCTATGTATCTATGTATCTATGTATCTATGTATCTATGTATCTATGTATCTATGTATCTATCTATCTATCTATCTATCTATCTATCTATCTATCTATCTATCTATTATTCAAGATAGGGATTTTTCAAGACAGGGTTTCTTTGTGTAACAGTCTTGGTTGCCCTGGAACTCATTCTGTAGGCTAGGCTGGCCTTTAACTCACAGAGATCTGCCTGCTTCTGTCTCCCCCAATCAGTGCCAAGATTAAAAGCCTGCTGCCACCATTACTCAGCTGAGGCTATATATTTTCAGTCACTTTTTGTTAAGGGACAAAGGAGTGGTAGGAGCCCTCTGGGCTCTTAAGCAACAATAGATGTTGTACAATGCTAAAAGGAGAGGGAGATCAAGGGATAGATCATCAAGCAAGTCCTTTCTTCTTGTTCTTTTAAATGCTGAGCAGCTCCTTTAGGGAGCCATCGCCCAGAACTTCAAAGTCTCTTGTCCCTGCTGTAAGTTTTCCCTGTACAGTTTCCTCCATTGTTTGTCTTACCTGCTTTCTGCTCTCCCTTGTTTTTATTTCATAGCTCACTTCTATTTCAATCTTGTCTTTCTTTCTAGATTTTCATCATTAAAAAATTGTTTTCAATCTTCTCTGCTTCTTAAGTAAAAATCGGGCCCTTTAAACTACCTCATGGTGTTTAACAGAAAAGCCTAGAATATGCCTTGTTCACTGATCCAACACCAAAGCAAAGTCCACGGTGTTTACTCACAGCTCTGTATCACTCTTTGGGTAAAACTGCGGCCATTTCATGCCCAAATTTATGCCTTCCTTCGCCATTTCACCTGGGAGAGAGAGGAAGAGAATTGGCACTTGCTAGCCAGAATTCCCAAACCCAGAGACCACTGAAGATGTTCTAGTTGTCCATTCATGCTGCAACCAACCTAATCCTGGGAACTTTCCTCAGAAGCAGCATGGTTATTCTGATGCTTTGTGCTCTGAAAGTGGATATAGAGCTCCTTTGCTGAATAATAGATAGCTTGGTGGTTATCTTTAAAAAAAATCACTCAGCCTTGTGTTTGAGTTGTAACTACCTGCTTTGTATATCACAGTTTATACTTGACAGTGTGACTGGCAACCATGCCACGATTCCTCAGATGGGAGTATCTGGCTGGCAGTTGCTCAGAGATGAACAAGATAAGCTTGTCATGTCAAGAACTGTAATTGTCAATGTTTATTGCCAATACGAAGTTCTACACTTTTGAAGAAGAGGGGCCAGGAGCCCTTCATGGGTCCTGTCTTTTAGTGCTTTTCTAACAAATTTTCTGTAAGGTTATCTGGTTAGGGGTTGGAAGGTCAGGGCCTCTCCTGAGGGACCCTTCCTAGATGGTGATCTTTTATGGAGTTGAGATGATCTTTTATGATTCTCATAGTGGTCAATGATTTATTTCCTTTAATGTGGGATTTTAGTACTAAGAACTAGACTTTGAATGTTTGATTTAGCAATTTTATTATTTTACCAGCAAGGGGCAGCAAATAACAGTGTTTGCTTGAAGAAGAAAAGTACGACTTCAGTACTCTAATACTTCTTTCCCTGTTTCCCCTTCCCCATCTTCCTCGCTCTGTCCTCTCCTTTCCCCTCTCTCTCTCTTTTTTTTTTTTACTTCATTTATGCAACGCAATGTGCCTGCAATTTTCCTGACCCCCCCTTTTTTGGGGGTTAGTTTTCCTAATGATGTTAAAGCCAGCACTATTGAGAATGAGAACAATATTCAAGGGGAAAGGAATATATGAAAATACTTAAAAAATGCAACACAGTAAATGGGGCAAGACCTTGTGTCGACAAATGATGATTTAGAGTTTCTAAGTTGGGTCTTAGTGGGTACCACATTGTGAGTATCATTAAAGTCAGCTAGAGTCTGTTAACAGTAAAGAACAGTTGACAAATGCACTTGGCCCCCAGACTACATTTCTTTTAAAACACTGGTTTCCCATTTGAACATTAGCTGTCTAACTTTCATTTTGTTTCAGGTTGATGAGTATATATAGACTTCCCACTGGGAACCAAAATCAATACAATACTGTTTGCCTGGTACTAGTTTATAGACAGGGAAACACATAGAGAACAATGCTTTGTATTAGAGCAAAAGAGACATTGTGACACTAAGAATGAACAGAGTAAGCTCAGTGAGCAGATGGGTAGATGATGTCTAGCTTTGGCAAGATGTCTCCAGAAACTTCTGAGTCTTTCCTTGTTTTTTTTTTTTTTTTGTTTGTTTGTTTGTTTGTTTGCTTGTTTTTGTTTTGTTTTGTTTTCTGCAAGGAGTACTGTGGAAAACAGATCCCCAGACTCAGAATATAAAAGCGAAGTGTTTATTCTACAGAAACAACCAGGATATGAGGTCAACCATTCTTTGAAATAGTAACCACAGACAAAGGCATGCAGGCCTTTTTATAGGGAAACAGGGGAACTCTCTAGAAGGATTAGGTAATCTAAAATTTCATTAGTGGGTGCTGGGGGGTGGGTGTCACAGGTGGTCAGTGGTCTGCATTCCTATGTCATACACATTTAACCATAGGATGAGATGGGCTGCCCAGCACAGATGGCCCATTCTGAGATAAGGTATTTCCCCATTTTTGTGGGGAAATCCAGGCTGTTCTTTGGGAAGGGAATGATCTTGTTCTGGATTTTATGGTCTGTCTCTTGGGCTGGTGTCTTGTGGCCTATTTTCTGGAACTTATGGTCTGTTCCTGAAACTAGTGCCTTATGGCCTTTTTTCTTTCTTCAAAATCAGGCCTGGTCCTAAAATGGAGATAAACGGGGTCCTTAAGTAGAGACATATGGGGTTTATGTTGTCCTTATAATAACATGCTTTTCTTGCATCTGGGTGACACTTTTATTTATGTCTGAAGGCAAAAGTTATTATTTTTTTTTGATAAACTTTGTTCTTCTAGGAATTCTACTGGACCTACTTTCCCTAAAACTTTTTCATTCTAGATTTGGGAAAAGGCTCGTGTTTTATTATCTGACCTGCTTCAGTATAGGGTAATCTTTGAAAGGAAATTCATTTCCTCTGGTGCCTAGAGATTCTCTTTTCATCCTGACATCAGTCTCAAGGTGTAGTTGCACCCAGGATGTGACCTAATGCAGTGGCTTTTCCTTGTATCTTGAATGACTCTTCCAGGGCAGCTACTGTGTGTGCCCCTCACCTCCTTAATCTGGCTCCTGCTTTGACCTCTGCACCCTTTCATGCTGTTGTAGGCCAGAAGACTCACTGGGGCCACATCAGATTTTGTCTACTTTTATCACACCACACAGCTATCATTCAGCCTTTACATTCTTCCTAAATAGAAAATTTGGTATAATACAAGATTCTTAGATACTCAGGGTCTCAGATTAAAAAAAGGTTCAGAAACTCCATTTTCATACTCTGCAATCCCTTCTGGAGTTTTCCATCTGCACTTCAATCTCAACTGCCTAGTTTTTGAAGAATTTGAATGAGAAATATTCCTTTGCATTTCTTCTGTTATTCTGGTATTATCATTTTTTTTTTATTTTAAAACTTAAAAAGAGAATGTTTGTATTAATGTTTGCAATTATTCTGGGGAAATTCCCTTGACTGAAAGATGAAAATGGAATGAGGTGGTGATGAAGAGGAGAATTAGATTGTATAATGTATCAAATTGTTATTTAAAAGTTACAACCAGGGCTGGAGAGATGGCTCAGTGGTTAAGAGCACTGACCACTCTTCCAGAGGTCCTGAGTTCAATTCCCAGCAACCACATGGTGGCTCACAACCATCTGTAATGGGAACTGATGCTCACTTCTGGTGTCTGAAGACAGCTGCAGTGTACTCATATGCACAAAATAAATAAATAAACCTTAAAAAAAGAAGAAACAGAGATAGAAGGATCCCTAGATCTTGCTAGGGGTGCAGTCTATTGAATGGATAAGCTTTAGGTTATGTACTTACATAAAATACATTAATAAAACTTTAAAAAAATCACAACCTAATCAAAAAATTTTAAAAGATTTATTTATTTATTATAAATGACTATGTTGTAGCTGTCTTCAGACACACATATCTGGATTTTAACAGGAGCTCATGCCACAGGAGGCGGTTACGGGCCTCACATTCCTGTCAGCAATGGGCCACACATTCAAAGGTGTCTCCATAGCATTACAATAGAGGCATTCTTATTCCCGAATGACAGTGAACAGACTGTACCTTTCTATGTTTAGACATGTTTAGATGGCAACTTATCATTGGGTTACAGTTGCCTATAGTTCTCACACTGTGCATGTTTTGTAGTTTAAAAGTAATAGGCTCTACCACATAGTTTATGTGTGCAGTAGGATTTACCACTGAGGTATGTTAACATGCATTCTGATAGCTTTGTGATGAAATGGTTCATATGGTTCATATTTTACTTAGATCATTTCCTCTCTGTTAAACAAAGAGTGCATGTCTTCATAGATAGATTCAGAATTTTTTTTTTTTTTTCTGACTCTCACTGTGAATTTTAGATTCGTCTGTAGAGGGCGGCAAACAGCAGCTTAATTCTCCACTCAATGCCTAAACCTTAATGTTCCCATTATCCTAAATCAAAAAGAAAGATTTCCTTAACATAAAGGTTTTTTTTTTTTCTTTTCTTTTTCTTCTTGGTGTGGCTTTTTTTTTTTTTTTTTTTTTTTTGGTTCTTTTTTTTCGGAGCTGGGGACCGAACCCAGGGCCTTGGCGCTTCCTAGGCAGCGCTCTACCACTGAGCTAAATCCCCAACCCCGTGTGGCTGTTTTTTGTCATAGATAAAAATAAGTGTGAGACTGACAGGAAAAATAAAGTAACTAAGCTTTGTTTTTCCTGAATCTTCTAGAGCTTTCTTGCAGAGAATAGAACCTGCTGCCTCTGAGGACGAGACAATCTGGTTCTCCTCGTGGACTGTCACATTAGTTCAACACTCACAATTTATTCTTCCCCGGGAAAACAGTTACTCAGCTTTCGAGTTCCTACTTCTGTTCTCTTCCTCAAATTGTGATAATTTAAACAATAGCTGTATTTGCCATGGTTACTTTATCCTCCACGAATAGAGTAACTGAGTCATAATTACCTAAAATCAAGCTGCCTGTGAAGAAGGGTAATTTCTGTAGTAGGATGGTTCATGTTGTTTCCTTGGTTTTGATTTCGAGAGTCAGGTTCTGGTTGGGTAGCCCAGGGTGGCCTTGAACTCACTATGCAGCCCAGGTTAGCCTTGACCTGCCTCAGACTCCCAGGGCTAGGATTAAGGCAAGTCTCACCACACTGGGAGGCAGGATGATAATTCTTTATCACCTCATAAAATCATGAAAAATGTAATGATTGTACAATATGCACTTTTGTGCAACCTTAGATTGTGTCTTTCCTTTCAGAAAGAAACCTCTACCTGTGAGCTCTCCAGTTTCACTCTTGCTCAACCTGATTACTCACCTCCTACTTACTTTATGTCTATATGAATGCTTTCTTTTACACAGGTTTTTTTTTAAATTAAATTATGTAACACATGAACATGAGAGAAGGACTTTCCCATTGTTGACAATATTGTAACATTCATTCATGTTAAGGCATCTATCATTTCTTTTTGATGAATTTTATTCTTAGGCAGTTCACAGTTTCATATACACATGCAACACATTTTGATGGCTTTTCCTTCCGGTTCTTTTGTATCCCCCACCCCCCATATGAACCTCTGCTTGTGCCTAATTGTCCTTTTCCCAGAGGCATGACTTCCAGTTTTGTTGTGTGGCTCGTTTAATTAAATTATGTCTCTCTACTAACCTCTGGATTGGGGCCATCTGTTGAAGTCCGGAGGGGACACCAATGGGTACATCACCAAGACAATGACTTCTCCTTTTCCCTCCAGAATCCATCCACAGGAAATAGTTGAGTGGTAAAGGAGCAAGACCCCTAAGTCTGTGCTGAGTTTCTGTCCAGCTGTTGATGGCCCATTTTTGTGTAGATCCAGTGTAGTAAGATGGTATTTTTTTAAAGCAAATTTTATTTAAGAAAAGATTGTGCATTAGATGATTAATCTTGGTTGTTAGCTCAACTATATCTGGATTCAACTAAAACCTAAGCAGCTGGGCATGCTTACCTGTGAGTGTTCTTTTCTGGATTGGATCATTTGCAGTGGGAAGACCTACTCTAAGTCTGCCCTTTTGGTGTAGTCTATGTAAAAGGACTTGGAAGAAGGAAGCAGCTGCTTTTTTCTGCTTCCCCCCAACCCCCTGGTAAGTTCATCTACTCTGCTGTGGAGGAATTCTTTCTCTGGTGTTATAGTGTACTTCTTTGCTATTCTAGCATACACTGAAGACCAGGTGAGACATCTATCCTCATGGACTGAACAGCTATTGGATTCTTGTACTTTCTATCAGGAGACAACCTGATAGACTTATTGGACTATATGAACCACAGTATATAAACCACTCCAGTAAACTTACATTTAATATATTTAGATTCAAGTTATCAGTTGACTAACACGGTGCAATATACCATATTTCCCAATACTGAAACAAATGACTGATGATTACAAAAACTTACAAAGAGAGAAAGGGGGAAACACATCTGCAAACCAAAGTTCACAAAGGAGTACTACCAAAGGGGGAAAAATGACATCAAATAAGCAGCTAATTGTATCTTCACACTGGATTGTACTTCCCTACCTCCACCTGCACTTTTTTCTTTTTTCTTCCCTCCCTCCCTCCCTTCCTTCCTCCCTTCCTCCCTCCCTCCCTTCCTTCCTTCCTCCCTCCCTTCCTCCCTTCCTTCCTCCCTCCCTCCCTCCCTCCCTCCCTCCCTTCCTCCCCCCTCCCTCCCTCCCTCCCTCCCTCCCTCCCTCCCTTCCTTCCTCCCTCCCCCCTCCTCCTCCCCCTTCCCCCCCTCCCTCCCCCCCCCCTTCCTCCCTCCCTCCCTCCCTTCCCTCCTCCCTCCCTCCCTCCCTTCCTCCTCCCTCCCTCCTTCCTTCCTCCCTCCCTCCCTTCCTCCCTCCCTCCCTCCCTCCCTCCCTCCCTCCCTCCCTCCCTCCCTCCCTCCCTCCTTCCTCCCTCCCTTCCTCCCTTCCTCCCTTCCTTCCTTCCTCCCTTCCTCCCTCCCTCCCTTCCCCCCTCCCTCCCTTCCTTCCTCCCTCCCTTCCTTCCTCCCTCCCTCCCCCCTCCTCTCCCCTCCCTCCCTCCCCTCCGTCCTCCCCTCCCCCCCCCACCCCCCCTCCCCCCCGCCCCCTCCGCCCCCCTCCCTCCCCTCCCTCCCCTCCCTCCTCCTCCTCCTCCCTCCCTCCCTCCCCTCCCTCCGTTTTTCCCTCCTTCCCTTTCTCTTCCCTTCCCTTCCCTTTCCCTCCCTCCCTCCCTCCCTCCCTTCCTTCCTTCCTTCCTTCCTTCCTTCCTTCCTTCCTCTCTTTTCTCTTTTTCTTTTTATGTAGAAGGTACTCATTCTTGTCATCTGGTTTAGAGTCTTGTAAATTGTAAAGAGTCCAGAGCGAAGCAGAGCAAGACTTTCAGAAGTACAACCGCAACGACACCTGTGAATTCCTCAGAAGAACAAAACAGTTGTACACGCTTTGCTGGGACTTTGCCATCCTGCACTGCCATCCATCTAACCTTATGAGCTCATCTCAGAACTCAGGGGTGAGGTCTCCAGCTAAGCTAGCACCTCACCACAACAGGACTTCAGCACTGGAAGGAAAGATCAGACAGCGATAAATACGATAAGAAGGGAGGCAATGAAAATTTAGCTTTACCATGTTGAGCAGCGATACCTGGACATAGACACTGCTCAGGGAAAGTAAATGATGCCATGTATAGACCTACAGTCAAGGGAAGAAGCAGCAGTGGAGGAAAGAGGAAAAGAATGTGCGATGGAATAAAGGAAAGAATAGAAGAAAAAAGGTAGAAATGAGAAGAGAAAGAAGAAAACACAGTAGGGAGAAAGAATTTGCAAAGTTAGTATTATTCAATGTCTAGAAAAAGAGTCCTTGTGAACTCTGTTATGAAATAATATAAAAAATTCAATAAAGACCCTAAAAATCAATATAATTAAAATGAATTAGAATTGACATGTTAAAAGGATATTTCAGAAATCAGAGGTTGGAGAGATGGCTCAGTGGTTAAGAGCACTAACTGCTCTTCTGGAGGTCCTGAGTTCAAATCCTAGCAACCACATGGTGGCTCACAGCCATCAATAATGGAATCCGATGCCCTCTTCTGGTGTGTCTGAAGACAGCTGTAGTGTACTTATATATAATAAATAAATAAATCTTTTTCCCCTCCCCAAATAAATAAATCTTAAAATAATCAGAAACAATTGGAGAACACAGAGCTGTAGAAGTGGTAAGTAAATTGTGACGTCCAAAACACCAAGAGATAAAATACATTACGATAAAATGGCCAAGGCTGGGGACCAGCATCATAAATGCAGAAGGAAGAACAGGTGTGGTGTAAAGGAAGTACTAGCCAGATCCGAGTGCTCAAAAAGCCTATGATTCCAAATCAAAGCTTTGCTTGTCTTTGTTTTCCCGTTGGTTCTGAGATAGGGTCTCACCGCATAGCTCTGGTTGTCCTGAAGCTCACCATGTAGACCAGGTTGGCTTCCAACTTACAAAGATCATCCTGCCTCTGCCTCTCGGGTGCTAGAATTAAAGGCAGGCACCACCTTGCCTGGCAGGGGCAAAAGTGCTTTTTAAAAGTGTTTCTCTATAACTTCTTAGAGTATGTGAGCTTAGAACACCAAGGACTGGTCCAGACACTCTGGGGACTGAGAACTGAAGCCGAGTTTTCCTGCATGCTATTTGTGCATGCTACCAACTGAGCTACATTTCCAACTAAGGACAATAAAGAAAATTTCACATCCAGCATACTTCAATTGCAAATAATTAAAAATGAAAACATCTTGAAGGTTTGATGGTATTTTTTAGAGAAGAAAATTATCCAAATCCCATTTCTTTTTTGTTTGTTTTTGTTTTTGTTATGTTTTGTTTTGAGACTGGGTTTCTCTGTGTAGCTTTGGCTCTCCTGGATCTTAAATCCCATTTCTTGCTTTTCTGGTGAGAAATACTTTTTTTCTTCCTCCAATAGTTGGAAAAGCACAAGAAACATCCATCCTATGTATCCTATTCCCAAATAAAAATTTCTTGGGAGTGGGTTCAGTTAGAAAGGTTCTGCTTTGATTGATATCTGTGCTGGAGGCTTTTATGTCGACTTAACATAAGCTTTTCAAAAGTCATCAGAAAGGAGAGCACCTCTACTAAGGAAAAAAGCCTCCATAAGATCTTGATATAAGGCAGGCATAGGGCTATTTCTTTTTTCTTTTTTAAATTTTTTATTGGATATTTTTTTATTTACATTTCAAAATGTTATCCCCTTCCTGGCTTCCCATCCATAAACTCCCGATCCCCTCCCCCTCCCCCTTCTATGATGGTGTTTCCCCACCTAACCACCCGCCTCTTCCTGCCTCCCTGCCCTGACATTCCCCTACACTATGGGATTCAGCCTTGGCAGGATCAAGGGCTTCTCCTCCCATTGGTGATCAACAAGGCCTTCCTCTACTACATATGCAGCTGAAGCCATAGGTCTGTCCATGTGTACTCTTTGGTTGGTGGTTTAGTCCCTGGGGGCTCTGGTTGGCTGGTATTGTTCTTCCTATGAGGTTGTAAACCCCTTCAGCTCCTTGAATCCTTTCTCTAACTCCCCCAATGGGGACCCTGTTCTCAGTTCAAGTGTCCACCTCTGTATGTGTCATGCTCTGGGAGAGCCTCTCAGGAGACAGCCATGTCAGGCTCCTGTCAGCAAGCACTTCTTGGCATCAGCAATAGTGTCTGGGTTTGGTGGCTGTATATGGGCTGGGTTTTTTGTTTTTTTGTTTTTTTTTTTCCTCTATCAAACATGGTAAGGACACTTCTATGGATGTCTTAGGGTTTTACTGCTGTGAACAGATACTATGACCAAGGCAACTTTTATAGAGGATAATATTTAATTGGGGCTGGCTTACAGGTTCAGAGGTTAAGTTCATTATCATCAAGGTGGGAGCATGGCAGCATCCAGGTAGGCATGGCACTGGAGGAGCTATTCTAATTTTTAAAGCTTTTCAGTTTTATATAGTAATGTTATGTTTACTGTGTGCATGGACATATGTGATGGGATGGGATGTGTGTGTGTGTGTGTGTGTGTGTGTGTGTTTGTGTTTGTGCATGTGTTTGTGGGGGGAGGTATATGTGACACAGGACACATGTGGAGTTTGATGTCTTCTACATTTTCATTGGTTCACAGATGAAACTCCTATCAGCAGGGCTGCAGTATTGGGCATCAAATCCCTTTACCTCCTGAGCCATCTTGCTGGTCTACACTTATTTTTAAAACATATCTACCTATATGTGTGTGTATGTACAGGACCACATGTGTACTTCAACATGTATGTATGTGTATAGATGCCAGAGGTCAATTTCTTAGTATCTATTTACGTTGATTTTCGAGACAAAATCTCTCACCAGAACCTGGGATTCATAGTCTTGTCTAGACTATCTTTCCAGAAAACCTCAGAGATGCCTCATTTCCACCTCCTCAGCATGAAGATTACAAATGGGTGTTTCCATGCCTGACTGATTGTGTGAGTACTAAGATTTGAACACAGGTCCTGAGGCTTTTGCAGCAAGCACTTTGCTGACCGAGTGATCTCCCTCCTCCACTCTAGATTTCATAGTAGAATGCTATAGGATATTTTGAAATCAATAAGTGAAATCCAGCAGTGAAATTTTAAAGAATATTATTTATTTCACATTTTATCTTTTGTTTTAGGCTGAGCAGCAGCAAACACCAGCATATATTTATTTATCCCTTTTCTAATGGCAGCAGCAAATCAGTATAGTTTTGTATTTGGAATGCTGTTACAAAGTAATGTTTGAACTTTTATATAATATTATCAATTTATATTAAAATTATTATAATAATGTAACATTTTCATGTCTCTTCAAATGTCAAAATAGTCATTACATATTTCTTTCACCAGTGGGAAGATTTTGATAAAGAAAATGAACTTAAATTTTAACATAAGCTTAATGGCTCACTTAGACCTGTATTCTAGAAATTACTCAATAGAAAATACAGATAAGACAAGTGAATTATCCAACCTGAGCCTTTAGATGTTTTGCATATGACATACTAATGAAGCCAGGGACATACTATTCTATGTTTGCATGTATTTATGACCATGGCTTTTTAAAATGTAAGTATGATAAATGGAGTAGATATTTAAACCTTATAAATTTACAAAGAAGATAAAAAAGAAAAGAAAAGAAAGCTTAATACGAAAATGCTACAGTCGAGCATTTCATATTTCTAACACAGGTTAACCTAGATACACAGTAGAATATTAACTTGTAATTTATCTTTTCCTCAATTTTTAAGGGGCACACAATTAAAACTTGGGTTTTAGGGCTAATGGACAGCCAGGGCATTTGCAGAACAAGAAGAAAGCGACTTGGTAACCATTGTTAAAACATACTTTTCCCGAGATTGGACAGATGCTCTGGAAGAGAAGGGCAGCTTTTGAACATTGCTATTTTTATGTTTGCACAGCTCTGTATTACATGAGCCATAATCATGTCGGATTATGTAGGATGGGGAAGTGGCTGTGGGCCTCATGTGTTTTCTCTGTTAAGATGGTTGAGCTAAATAAAACCGATGAAGCTCTTCCTTCCTCAAGCTTTAAAACCAGTGATGTCACATCTAGAATTCCCCAGGATAGACTTGTTCCCTTTGTAACTGAATAACTCATGATATCTTCTCCCCTACTGCAGGGATACCATTACCTTATCAGCTGAACATAAATCAAGGAAGAGAAGGGCCTGGGTGCAGTAAGGAAGCAAGAGGGGGAGTAGGTTCAGGTTAGTTGGGCTGGATGTCAATAACTTAATTTTGAGATTACCAAGCATACCTAGTTTTTCTTTTTACATCCATTTCAAATAGGAATAAAAAATTACCTTTAGAAATAGGCAGTTTGTATTTACAGATTATTAATAATGCATATATTATTAATAATGAACCATAGTGATGAGTAATAAATAACATTGACATTCATCATCATGTACAGACACTTCTGGAAAGTTATTGTCCTTTGAATTTTATGTATTTCCTTGTCAATAACTATAATAATTTATGTATTTCCTTTCCCTAATAACTGAAAATAAGGACTCCTTTTTTTTTTTTTTTTTTTTTTTTTTTTTTTTTTTTTCGGAGCTGGGGACCGAACCCAGGGCCTTGCGCTCGCTAAGCAAGCGCTCTACCGCTGAGCTAAATCCCCAACCCCAAGGACTCCTTTTCTAATGTTAGTCAACTTTTAGCCTCTTCCTTGTAGTAACATAAATCCATTTCTTTATTAAACACAAATGTAAAGTCAAACCAGCAATTAACGTCAGTTCCTAGAACATCGTGACGTGCGATAGGCTTACTTAGAAGGGAGGTTGTCATTGAAATAGGCTTGAGACCATGTGGATATAGGCAAAACCTACAATACCAACACACAGGAAGTCCAGGCAGGAGGATCACCAACTTGAGGCTGACTAGATTTTTATAGGGAGATCATGTTCCAACCAAAATCACAAGCTAAGTGTGATGGCTCAAGCATGGTGGTACACGTCTTTTTTCTTAGCCCTGAGAAGGCAGAGGTCAGAGGATCTCTGTGTGTTTGAGGCCAACTTGGTCTACACAGTAAATTCCAGAACATTCAGGGCTACATAGAGTTTGTCTCAAAGAGCAAACAGGCAGCTAGAAGGTATCTGTGCATGCCTTTAATCCAAGTACTCAGGTGGCAGAGGTGGAAGGAGTCAAAGGCAGGAGGATCTCTGTGAGTTTAAAGCCTAAGAGAGCAAACAAACCAAAAACTTTCCCAAAAACTTACAAAGAAACAAAAACAAGTCTTTTAAGTAACTTGAAATGGCCATTTTAGTTATTATGAAAACCAAATGTTCATGAAGAAAATTGGAATATTCAAAGCAAATAAGGAGTAAATGAAAATGTCTTGTGTCACTGACTCTAAGTACTGTAGGAAGTAGGTTTCAAATGGTGGAATTTGATCTGTCCTTTGATGGGCACATTGCCTAACATTTGCAAGGAAGTGGAAGGTATTTGAGAAGGAAAAGAAAGGCTCAAAAGCAATGTTTACAATGTAAGGGCACAGGAGAGAGGAACCAGACCAGAGTGGATAGCATCCATTGGGACCACGGTTGGGTAGTAAGAGATGAGATTTTCTTTTTTTCTTTTTTTTCTTTTTTTCGGAGCTGGGGACCGAACCCAGGGCCTTGCGCTTGCTATGCAAGCTCTTTTCCACTGAGCTAAATCCCCAACCCTGAGATGAGATTTTCTAAGTGTTCTCTTCTTATTAATACCAAGGCTAAAAGCCACAGCAGAGTTTATATATACTGGAAGGAGCAACGGAAAGACAATACTACTTTCTTCAAAAATTAATATAGTTATATAATTTTCTAGTATTTTAACCTTTATAAAGCTAAAATCTAGGCTCCCCGTTTTTGCTTTAATCATCAGAATTCTCATTTCAAATAAAAACTTCTTTTAACCATTTAATGGATAAAACCAAAACCATAATCCTGGAACATAGGGGAACTCATCTCTGTGATCATCAACAGTGAGAAATAATTCCAGTGTCCATGTGGTTATGGTTTTCAAAGATAAATGGGTTAGATGGTGCCAAGGTTGTAGCAATGTGGGTGGCAGAATGTTGAAAGGAGAAAGGCTGACGAGAGCCTTCAGGAGTGGCCTTCGTGTAGCTTAGTAAAGCTGCTGGGCCTTTGTGCTTTGCTGGGTACCGAGCTTCCAGGAGAACGAGTTAGCCCAGTGCTGTTGTCTTGTTTGTTTCCAGGCTCCCAGGCGCCCACGGAGGGTCACTCATTCCAGATTTACCGTGCTAAAGAATAAGAACTGTAACTCTCAGCTTTGTCGCCCTTTAGTCTCTGAGTGAGTTTGTCTTCTCTCACTATCATCTTGTTCTTTCAACTCTACTCCTACGGAAGGAGAGCTGCCTAGTATTAGGTTAATGGTTAGAATTGGGAATCCAATTCAGCCTTTTTAGATTTTAATTGTAGTGCATCCTATATACAAAAAGCTGTTTGTTGTGTCATAAAGAATTTATGCTATATTCTAGAGAATTTAAACAACTTCCTCACTGATAAGAGAGTATATTTTATGCTATTTACTTTTAACTAAATGTATTATCATTTACAATGTTTTTGGCTTTGATCTCAACTTCTGTAGTTTTGCATTTGTGATAGTGGTAAGGTCACTTTCTGGGTTCTGAGTCAGTCTTTTACTAACATTATGGACTAATTTCTTTTTCTGTTCCTGTAGTCGCAGTCCCACACTTTACTAGCTGGGGGTCTTTTAAAGCTCTGCTGTCCAGAACTGAAGCCCCAGGCTTCACTGGAGTAATCTAAGATAGGTCTTGATTAGGCCTGAGTTCACAGACTGACATGCCCATCTTTGTAACAAGCACCAAAAGTGATTTTTATTCACAGTTTTTAAAAACCTGAAGTCATCATTTGCTTGAAAGAAATTCTCTTTCTACTTCATCTTCAAACTCAATGGTGACTTAGTTAAGATGGTTCTTTTCCCTAGCTCATGTATTCTTAGCATCCCTTTACTTTGCAGAAAGATAAACTGACACATATTTGCACATTCGTGTCCTCTCTACTAGGATTAGAGTTGACTCACAGCCAAGCTCAACAGTTATCCCTATAATAGGTATATGTATATAGTTATTATATAACAATGTAATAGTTATTATGTCAGTACACAGAAGGAGAGGAAGAGATGATATGTGCACGTAGAGGGAGGGGAATGACTGCAGTTTTCTTTTTTTTCCCCCCGGAGCTGAGGACCCAGGGCCTTGCACTGAGCTTAATCCCCAACCCCGACTGCAGTTTTCTTTTATTAACTTTATTAAAGTGGGAGACCTCACAGTAGCAGCCTCAGCCACAGAGCTTAACTATATAATAATTGTATTTGATTTTTGGCACACATATTGAATGTGTGTGTTTTAGGAATATGAATCTAACATGAAGATATTGGGGATGAATAACCCAGGAATATGACTTTAATGTTCCTACAGAAGTGGGACAGTCCATGGGAAAAACTAGAACTTATATTAAACATAAACTTTAACAGAAAACTACTTGGTTATGATGTGTCATTCCTCTTGATAAAACAACAATATATTTTTATTTCTTTTCAATTTATTTTATATATACAAATGCTCTGTTTTCATGCACACTGGAAGAGAGGATCAAATTCCTTTATAGATGGTTGTGAGCCACCATGTGGTTGCTGAGAATTGAACTCAGGACCTCTGGAAGAACAGTCAGTGTTCTCAACTGCTGAGTCATCCTTCCCGACCCTGTATATTTTTCTTACAGAGGAATTTTTATGATTTCTATCCTGGTCAAAGGTTCTGTTGTTGTTGTTGTTACTATTACTACTACTACTACTACTACTACTACTACTACTACTACTACTACTACCAATACTTTAATGCTACTCTTTCTAGGTGGAGTTTTGATACTGCTGTGCTTTGGAGAAGGTCTTCCATATCAATAGTCAGAGATTATGTTAAGTGATCTTTCTCTAGGTGACAAGTTCCACTTAAATAATTGAAAAAAGTCAACTGATTTGAAGGACCAAGACAAGTCATTATAAAATATTTACTTTATTCACGACAAAAATATTAATTTGGTTTTAGAGATATTTTATGGCAAGTTAAAGGTCTAAACTTGATGGATTCTGTTATCAGGAAGATATGAGAGCCACATACCTGGAACAAGTTACTTTAATTGTACTGCATTTTAAAGTAAACAGAATTACTTTTGAAATGATTACAAAAAAAATCTTTCATGTTTCTACTGCACAGTTTAAGAAACCCGACTCTCTGACCTAGAAGTCAGAAATAGTCTATAAATGCATGAGAAAACAGTCTTATTCTTGAAGCAGAGGCAAGCCTATCAGCAATGAGTTTATAACACGTCTGCCTTCATAATATTTGGGGGTGCGAGTAAATACATTTCACAGCAATTGGATTTAAAATGCTTTCCTGCTTATTTCTATTAGAAAGTGTAGGTAAAAGGCACAAGATTAAGATGGAGGGTGTGGCTATGGGGTTTAGGCTACAACAAGGACATGAACTTGTTACTGGCACAGTGATGCAGCAAGGAAGATGCATACCCTGGTTAGGTCAAGTGCAGACAGCCAGGGAATCAAACTCATCAGTGAAGCAACAATAAGAACGGTTTTCTAAATTTGTAAGGTTGTTTGTTCTTAAAGATGGGCTCATCACTTTCCACTAACTGGATATTTGTGACAGATCTTATAAACCAAAATAAAAGAATAATATAAAACAAACCAAAACACATGGACCAGGCAGTTCATATTCTTAAGCATGTGACATTTTAAATATAGTCTGCATGCAGATATGTGTACTAACATATTGGACTAATTTTGATACCCAACCATTTAATTTTCTTATTTCTTTGGTGTCATGTTTTGGTTTTTAATACATCTTTCATTTGAAGAGATTTAGAAGACCACTTAATAAAATAAAGCCTTTGATGGATTTTACGGTGCTGATATAGTACGATTCTAGTAGGAAATAAACTTTTATCTTGCATTTAATAACCTTTGATGATATTTACGTTTCCACCCTCTGCCTTGTTTGTTAGAAAGGAAGCTACTATATTGCATTATTTTTCTTTTTTGACAGCTTTTAGCTACTTAGCAAATTTTCATTCAAAGGATTAAGTGTTTATATTCTGAGAAGTCCATCTTGTTAACTGGACTTGTCAATTGCAAATATTTTAAAGAAAATGTAAATTGGCGATTTTAAGCCCCCTCCATTACTAACATTTAAAGATATTGAAGAGGTATATCTGATACTTATTCATTAGTGCATATTTATTTATTCATTAGCCTGTAATATCACCTTCTAGGGTAAATGCTGATGAATTGATACTGTGTGTTGCAGTCTCTTTGAATGAAATGACGATTCTACAATGTAAAAAAAAAATGAATTGGATTTTCTCCTGACCTTTCAAGGGAGTTAACTGCAACTTCTTTGTTACTTATGATGTTAATTTTTCTCCATCTGAGGCTTGCTCTAACTTGCATTTAAGGGATCTATTTTTACTTGAGTTTGTTTTGCTCAAAATGGTTAGTGGTTTGTGTCTCATGAGTTTTCCCAGTCATGCAATGGTGGAGAGGCAGGCGGTGGAAAGGTCTTTGGTTGAATAGATCACAGACAGGATCAAGTGTTGGCAAGTGAGATGGTAAAAGAGAAGAAAGAGAATGTGAGGGAAGACATGAGGCATGAGAGCAGAGGCAGGGTGCTGTGGGGACAGAGCATGTGACTGGGGACCTCATCAACTGTTAGATGAGTTCTGATCTCACGTCCAACAGTTGTGAGGTCAGAACTCGGGTAACAGTTTTGCTTAGTCCAGAAGCGATCAGTAGTACCTGTGAGCTTGGTCACATCTGTGCTTTCTATGCTTCTGAAAAAGTCATCGTTTACTAAGAGATCCTGTGGTTAATCTCCTTGTTTCAGGCAGATTGAAGGAGCTCAGCCCATCCTGCTGTTTTAATGACACTCAGGCTGTATGTAATGTATGGATATTCCTTTATATCACCTCTTCCTGTTTTTTCCCTTTGTTTTCACTGCCAGAATCAAGCTTAGCACTTCATCACGTCTCCTATTGGTTTGATTTCTAGCAAGAAGACAATATCTCCAGTATTCCCTTTGCTTCTCAGATCTATTCAGAAAAGCTTTTCCTCCCTACCCCCTTTATTTCAGATTTGCCCTAAGCTTGTATTATCTGTGAAAATCATCACTGATAACTCGATGGGTACTAACAAGGTTGAAGCCAGTCTCAAAGTTCAATGTTTAATCTGACTTCCTTTGTTGCTTTAAAGATTTATTTATTTATTTTGTATATAAATACACTGGAGCTGTCTTCTAACACACCAGAGAGGGCATTGGATTCCATTACAGATGGTTGTGAGCCATCATGTGGTTGCTGGGATTTGAACTCAGGACCTCTGGAAGAGCAGTCGGTGCTCTTAACCACTGAGCCATCTCTCCAGCCCCCCCTTTGTTGCTTTAAATGGCTAGCAACTCTTGGCATATCCTACAATCCTTGAATGAAGAAGCCTGAATTCTTTAAGTTGTCACCCTATGCCCTTTCATTTGCACATGCTCAAATTCTGCTTTATTTGACACACATTTTATATATTGTTATGAAAATGTTCCAACATTCTTCTTCAACCAGATGTGATCAGTTTGTCTCTATACCATTACAACTATGTAAATAACTCACTTGGTAGATTCTTGTTTATTTTCTTCTAGTATAGCTCTGCATTTTTTCTTCTTTTAGATTATAAATACATTGATGACAGCATTTGCATTTTATTATTTCCTGTATTTTCTATCTAGGACATGCCTCATTGACATATACAAACTCACGTCTCTAGATATCTGTTAAGCCAAGGGTAATGTCTCATAGATATATAAAAAGTGACACAATGAACGCTTTCCACAAAGAAAGAATATTTTATAATGCACACAATGTTGTGACTTAAAGAGGTATGTTGTTTTCAATTATGTTGCTTTCCAAATGGTCTTGATTTATGAAAAGTGTCCTAGTCATAAAAGGAGAAGTAGATTTTTTGTAAAGTCAAAGCAAAGTTTTAATATTTTTTATTATATTGTCTACAATACAAAAGGAAATGATGTTCAGATCTTAAGATATGGAGATGAATTATAAAAAACTGGACTTAATAACACTAGTGGAGAGGAAATAAATTTCATACTAGAAGTGTTAGTTATGGTGTGTTAGTTAAGGTACCTAGTGTTTAAAGTTTGATTCCTAAACAGAGGGCAATGTATATAACAATTATATAATAATTGTGAAATAAACCTTCCCTCTAACCTTGGGGCTTTGATTTCAAATAATGACATATGATTAAGAAAATATTATTCTAGAACTTGATATTAAATAAAGATTGCAAATGGGCAGAAAGTTCAGGATATTGCAGTATTTTTCCACATTTAGCTTACTGGATGATTTTTTTTTTTTTGCTGTCCAAATATGAGGGCAGTATCAAAGCCACTGAGATTCATATTTTCTCAACTAAGTAAGAGCTGCTGTTGCTGTATACGTGCCTTTGTAGAGGATAAGATGGAGACGGGGCACAGTGGTACTGCATTGAATAGCTTTTCTATAAATTAGTGGTTAAGCAATGAGGTGATATAGAAATTACCAATGGAAAGATGCCAGTTAAAATTCCTCTAGTCGATGTAACATAGAGACCTGGAAAACATTGTAATTGATAGCATGTATATATATGTGTGTGTGTGTATTTCTAGTTAGTTTCTTAGGTATATTGCATAGACAAAATATTATGAGCTGAGCTGCCTAAATTATTTCCTAATTTTGAGAACATTAAAATGATGGCCAAATTAGTATATCTTATTTTCTTGGTACTATTAAAAATAAATTTATCCTCTTATAATTTTAGCAGTCTTTATATATTTTCTCTAAAAATTTCAATCTTTTATTACTTTACATTCATTTAGTTATCCCTCCCCCCCAAGAAATACAGCCTCTACCCTTTAAAAATAGGCTTTTTTTTTAATCCTAATTTCGACATCGTACAAGTTTTTGGAAGGCTTTCTTAAAGTCTTCATTAAAGATGGTATAAATCAGTGGGTTTATAAGAGAATTCAGGTAACCAAGCCATGCCAAAAAATTTGACATTTCTTCAGAAATTTTACATTTTTCACAGATATTAACAACCAATTCCTTTACAAAAAAGGGCAGCCAACATATTACAAACGCGCCCAAGATCAGTCCCAGGGTGGTGGCTGCTTTGCGCTCTCGAGTGCCTGAGATTTTCTGTCTTCTCCAAGATTTCTCGTGCTTCAGCTCAGATCTGGGACTTTTCACTGTGCTGTGAATTCTATCAAAGTCTGTTGATGGATCAGATAAGGATTTTTCTAACATGTAGGATGTGGAGACCAGTTTAATGCTCTTCTCACCACTCTCCAAAAGGACTTGGCCATTCAGTTCCTCCTTTATCATCCGACTTGCTTGTCTCTTGTGGTATAGTGTCCTTGCTGCTCTGTATATTTTGTAGTAGAGGATCAATATCAACACAAGTGGGATGTAGAAGGCTCCAAACGTGGAGTAAATTGTGGAAACAATGTGGTCGTGTTTGATGATACACTGATCATCACGGCTATTTCCTTGGTGCCTCCAGAAGAGAGGAGGCATAGAGATGAACACAGATATAACCCACACTATTGTAATCATGATGCCAGCATGCCTGGGAGTCCTCTTCCTGGCATACTCGACTGCATCTGTGATTGCTCGGTACCTATCCAACGCTATAGCCGACAGATGCAAGATGGAGCAGGTACAACAGATGATGTCAACACTCAGCCAAATGTCACAGAGTACTTGTCCCATAATCCAACTCTCTCTCACAATGTACACAATGCTAAAGGGCATCACCAGGACAGCAACAAGAAAATCTGTAACTGCCAATGAACAGATTAAATAGTTGGCTGGGTGGTGCAGCTTCCGAGTCACAATGATTGCAGTGATCACGAGGGAGTTGATGGTGGTTGTCATCAAGGCCAGGCCAGACAGAGTGAGGGATACCAGAATTTTGGATGGCATTCGGTTTAACAGTTCCTCGGAGGTTAAATTTTGGTCTGATGAGTTTAGAAAATCCATTTTTTTTGTTTAAAAGGTTAACATTGTTGAAGAAATGAATACCTGTAAACAAAGGAGGGGGAAACATAGTTCAGAGAAGGTTTCAAGTATTGTTCTCTTCTATTTTTATAACAGTTTAAAAAAATATGTGCATGTTTTTCTAGAGCATTCTATGGACTAAAAATTGGAGTTCATATTTTTCTAAGAAAGCCAATGAGAAAAGTAACAAATAGTATTTTTTTAAAAACATTTATTAAACTTTTCTCACAAAAAGCAATTTCTATGAGTAAACTAACCATTTATTCAATAAATTCCCCATGGCTATGAAATTGTTTTAAATAGTATATTAGCTCTGGCTGTTTTTCCTTTTTCTATAGCAGAAGCTATGTTGAAAAGTACATGTTAATATTTTGTAATATAGCATGAGAACATTAAAGACAGCATTTAAAAATGGTAAATATATTTATATTTAATTCAGTTACATGATAACATTATAATGGATACTTATAATGTATTTGACACCATAATGTAGAGACTGCATAGAGAGAAAGAAGAAAAAATACTATATGTGGCATTTTATAAAATTAGAAAAATGTTTGTAGTCTTTGGGAATGTAGCAGTTAATTTGATTTGAAACGACAAAAAAAAGATTAGTTGGAGTCATATAACCCTACATTATCCATTATAATAATAGCATACATGACCAAATAGCCCTCTTACCAAGTGAACTGCCAGTTAGGAGAGCTCACAAAAGCAGTTACCATGACAGTTATGTTTTCTTTGTAAGTCACTGTTGCATTGATGACATTGCATTGCTGCTCAAGGAGGACCCTATATCCATGGTTTATCATTGTTACTTTAGTTTGTTATTTAATTGGAAGTCAAATAAGAGCTGGGAATAGACGTAGCTCAGGGGTAGAACACTTTCCTAGAGTGTAAGGCCCTGGGTTTGAATATCAGTACAGAAAGAGTCAAAGAACAGTAATTGGAGTGTACTCAACTCAAGTACGAGTAATATTGTTTTACAAACTGTTTCTTCATTACTCTCCTTTTGCTTTCATAACCTTTAGTGACTGCTTGGATCTCAGTGATGGATGGACAGGAATTAGAACCCTGGTATTTCTATTCTTAGTTATAATTGCTACCTCACAAGCATATTTTGGCATTATATTTACTTCCAGGTGGTGATACTTCTATTATTTAAAACATACTATTTAAAACCTTAATATTTATATGTTCAGTATTTCATGAGGATGCAAATAAGTATACATTTGTCATGCAGTTTTCTATCTACCTGTGTTTGGATGCCAGCACAAAATTTAATTTTGCTTTTCAGGTGTTCACTGAGCCAACTGCTGCTAAGCAAATTGAATGCCAGAAAATACATGAATAGCCACCATCTACATAAGTGATTGTCCATTGTATAGTTGAGAATTGTCTCATATCTACATAATGTCCATCCATAAAGAACAACTAAGATGCCCTGTATCTACATAGTACTTACGTGTACAGGGCAACTAAGACACATTAAGGGAAACAGTGGATTATAAACCTTCCTGTCTCTAGAGATTCTAAACTATAATTTCTTAAACTCAGTGGCTCTCAGAATCACAGTGAAGGCTTGTTAAGCCATATTCCAGGGTCCGAACTTTGGAGTTTGTGATTCAGTAAGTCTGGTGTGAGGCTCTAAAATATACATTGCTGACACACTTCCAGGTGATACTGACACTAGCGCATCAGAGTCTGCTCTCTTGGTTTAATTATCCTGGCTGCTTCTGGCCATTCTCTACCTCGCCGCCACCCCACCCCCACTGAGATATGGCATCTATAACGTTCTCTCAAATGATAGTGTCCACAGTATTTCAACATTTCTTCAACATGGTTCTTTCTGACATACATTCTTATTTACTGGGGACGCTCAAATAAATGACCTCTCACTAATTTTTCAATGGCTGTTTCTACTTCCATTGCCGGCTAGGTGCATTTCTTCCTGTTTAGGGATATAAGTCTTCTCCCCTCACATATTTTCCATGTTTTCCATTCTCTTCTGAGAGAATGTTGGGTCAGATTGTCTGAGATGTAGAGAATTCACAGATACCAGAATAGTCACAAAGACCTCGTATGTGGTTTTTAATAACACAGGACCTTCTACTCCTACCCACCTTTTCTCTCTGCAGCCCCTTCCTTTCCTCCCTCCTTCCCTCCCACCCTCCCCCTCTCTCTGGGCAAATGCCATTTTTAAACTGTTTAAAAATTTTATTTTTCACATTTGTTTGGTGTGTGTGTGTGTGTGTGTGTGTGTGTGTGTGTGTGTATGTGCGTGTGTGTGTGTACATAGGTGCGTGTTTCTGTTTGTGAGTGATCATGCATATCATGGCACACATATGGTGGTCAACTTTGAGGGGTCAGTTCTCTCTCCTTCCACTACAAGAGTTTCAGAGATTAAACTCTGGTGACAGGAATATTGGCAAGAGCCTTTACTTGCTGGCCCTCCCTGTCAGTTCTTATGTATTTTCCCTGCAAAGAGTTTTAGAAAGGTCAGTGATCTTTTATGAAAAGCTTACTTCAAAGCCAGTGGCACATTTGGGAAATGTGACAAATTAATTAATTTCTTTTTTCTTTCTTCACATATTTTATATTATAGATTCAATTAAAACTTTCTTTCTCTCTCATGTGTGTGTGTGTGTGTGTGTGTGTGTGTGTGTGTGTGTGTGTGTGTCTGTCTGTCTGTCTGTCTGCATATCTCACAGTGTGCCCAGACTTGAACTCAGGTCTTCATGCTTCCACAGCAAGTGATCTTACCCACTGACCTTCTGAATAGCTTTTAAATTATTTTTTTTTAATTTATTTATTCCATGTATGGGAGTACACACAGTCACTGACTTCAGACACACCAGAAGAGGGCATCAGATCCCATTCCAGATAGTTGTGAGCCACCATGTGGTTGCTGGGAATTGAACTCAGGACCTCTGGAAGAGCAGGCAGTGCTCTTAACCGCTGAGCCATCTCTCCAGCCCCTTAAATTAATTTTTGTGCCATGCTGTTTATGAGAATACTTATCATTATGAGAATAGAATTAAAGGTATTAACATTTACTGTATTATAAGCAAAAATATCTTTCCATTTTAGTTTGCCTGATACACAATTTTGGCATGAGAAATTATTCTGAAATTCCATTTTGAGAAGAAAATAAGGTGAGACAAGCTGTCTGGAAATAGCTACATAGGCTTTTATAAATGAATGCCATAGGAAAGAGGACCAGTGAAAAACTAGGGGCGTTATTGGATAAGTCAACTGATCTCTCTCCGTGTCACCCTGTAGAATTTACTTAACAAAATGGCACTTAATGCCAGAAACTCCGTTTAAACCTTGGTCATATTTTATCATTATATGACATATAAATATGAATTATAAATATGTCAAGCAAATTATATTGCAGTTTACCAGAACCCTCTCTAATAATAAATCTAGAAAACTAATAAATCTTCTACAGTGATATTCATAGACAATAAAAAAAGACAGGAAAACAAGTGGAGCCAACCATAGTTGGGTATTAATTTCCTTTATGACTATTTTTTTCCTGCCACCTATAAACAGAAGTTCAACAAACTATTTACTTTGTCCAATTTAAAAATAGCCTTTCACTAGGCTCTCACCCTCACTCTTATTCAGGTTTCCACTGTATGTCCTTGTATCACTAGGGACATTGAATGGTTACCTGACATGGAGCTCACCACAGATGCCCCTTCTGCCGCACAACACAGGCTTCTTTCTGTATTTCAAATATCTTTACTGGAGTAGATTAGTCTATGAAGACTTGCAGTCTCATCAGCCAAAAACCAAAAGCTTCTCACACTTCAGTCAGCATAAAAATTTGACAGGTTGATGATCTAGTCACATGATGCATTAAAAACCTAATTACACATTCTTTTTAAATCTAATAGTTATTTACATTCTACAGTTTGCTTGTTCGTGGTTTCTAACTTTATTGTCCTCAGGCTAAACTATCAGCTCTTAGGGAAATAGTTTAATTTATTTTCTTCTGTGAATAGTTAATGAGACCATACACAAATAGTTTGCATAATAGCATTATAAATAGACAAATTGTAACTTCAATTCTATCAAGACTTTATGAAAACCTACATATTGGATATTTAAATTAGGTTAATAATAACTGTACTGGCTGGTTTGATGTGTCAACTTGACACAAGATGAAATTATCACAGAGAAAGGAGCCTCAGTTGTGGAAATGCCTTCATGAGACCCAGTTGTAAGTCATTTTTCTTAACTAGTGATCAAGCCGGGATGACCCAGCCCATTGTGGGCAGTGCCATCCCTGGGCTGGTGGTCCAGGGTTCTTTAAGAGAGCAAGCTGAGCAAGCCAGGGGAAGCAAGCCAGTAAATAACATCCCTCCATGGCCTCTGCATCAGCTCCTGCTTCCTGCCCTGTGTGAGTTTCAGTCCTGACTTCCTTTGGTGATGAACAGCAATGAGGAAGTGTAAGCTGAAAAAATCCTTTCCTCCCCAACTTGCTTCTTGGCATGAGGTTTTGTGCAGGAATAGAAACCCTGACTAAGACAATAACAATATTGTGTCTGAGTCTTTGTTTTGTAGATGCTGTATTATTTTACATGTCTCAAGGCATTTATTCCTGAGATAAAAGCTGTCACTATGTCTTCTCATAGATTAAAAAAACAGAGGCACAGAAACATCACAAATACCCCTAAATTAAAAACACAGCTAACTTTTGATATGTACATTTGATTCCGAATATCTGCAGAATCCAGGAATCATTGGTTTGGGGAAGGGGAGAGAAACCTTAAAGGAGGGGGAGCAAACATGTTCTTAACCACCATTCTCTCCAAGAGACAGGAATTCCTTCAGAGCTCTATGCCAGTCACAGGCTCGTTAAAATGCATTTCGATGAAAGAAAGCTTTTGTGATGTATCAGATGTGTCTTCAAATGGAAGGGAGTATTCCACAGGATGAGTATTTATGCTATAGCGTGACCAGGTCTACATGGATGCTGTGTGCTATAGCATGACCAGGTCTACATGGATGCTGTGTGCTATAGCGTGACCAGGTCTACACGGATGCTGCATGGATGCTGCTACGCGGAGTGCTGCAAATACTCAGGCTGCCTTCTAGAATCTTTCACTGGCAGCACAAGTCTGAACCCATACATGTATTTACTTCTCTGTTCCTACTTATTCCTTTAAGAACCATTTGTTGGGTGCTTTTCTACATGGTGGTTAGTATAATAGCTGTAAAAAAAATTCCCGATTAAACACACTACACACACACACACACACACACACACACACACACACACACACACATATATATAAACATATATATGTATATATAGTGATGCTTTGTATATGCTCGGCCCAGGGAGTGGCACTACTAGGAGGTATGTCCTTGTTGGAGTAGGTGTGTCACCGTGGGTGTGGGCTCTGATACTTTAGTCCTAGCTGCCTGGGAGTGAGCTTCCCTGGCAGCCTTCAGATGAAGATGTAGAACTCTCAGCTCTGCCTACACCATGCCTGCCTGGATGCTACTCTACTCCTGCTTTGATGATACTGGACTAAATTTCTGAACCTGTAAGCCAGCCCCAATTAAATGTTGTTCTTATAAGACTTTCCTTGGTCACAGTGTCTGTTCAGAGCAGTAAAACCCTAACTAAAACACATATAAATATAAATATGTACTATTCACACATTTAGGACATTTATAGAGTAGTAGAGTTTAATATGGCTTTTTCAAACATCTTCAATGTTACTTATCCTTCTCTCGACTACCTCTGTCCTATGCTCCCATTCCTCTCTCTACTTAAATCTCCCTCCTACCATTCCCCCTTTACCTCCCTAGCAGCTGCATTTTACTGTTTGCCCTCCTTTAACATCTCTGTCCTTTCCCCCAAACCAATAATCCCTTTGTAGATTCCTGGATTCTACAGATATGCCAAATCAAATGCACAATTCAACTGTACATAGATTTGATGCTAACATACACGTGAGTGAGAATATTCAGTGTTTGTTTTACTGGGTCTGAGTCATTTCAATCAGTATGTTTTCCCATTCCATCCATCTATCTGCAAAGTTCTTGATTTCATTTTTCTTTGAGCAGGATAAAGGTCCACTGTACATTGGTACCACACTATATGCTTCAATATGTATATGTATATGCATTTATATGAACATGCACATATATGTACATACACACACATACATACACACATTTCCAATCTTCTCATGCTACCTGCTCCCCCAAGCCAATGTATGAGGTCCAATATCCTGCATTGTACAGGACTGAAAAGCTGAAGAGGAGGTAGACATGGCAGAAGTGTAGTCATATGTGCAGCTTAGCAATGTGTGTGAGAACCACAGCATCGTTTCATTCTCCTTTCTGGGGAGGACTTACTTTGGGGGTCTGGGGGAAGATCGTCCAAGTGTGCTTCCTTGACTTTAGGTGGCAAATTGAACATATGTTTTAACTTCCCTATTCTTTAGATTTTAGCTTAGAAATTGTTTTTAGCTTTAACATCTTAATTAAACCATTTTATTCCAATGGTATTCTCAGTGATTCAATCCTAACCAGTCCCTGATTCAAGTGAGCATGCTTGGAGTGCGTATGTGAAATGAATTCTTCATCCTTCTTTTCTCTTTGTGCCTTATTATTAGAGAAAAGATGATGATGTTTGAGGAGGATTTATGTAATCAACTGCAGCAATGGCTCTGTTCCATATAGAAAAGTTTTCTCTACGTGTCAAGAGGCAAATGAGTCATGGTTAGTCATTTAACAATGACTCTCCACCTAATAAATATGCCGGCACTAAGACTGTTCTTTGAGAATACCGCTATTCTCTGCTGGTCATTGGCACCAATTTGTTGATTCATCAGTCAGATTTAGCCAAATTTTAGAAACATTTATTTAATTATTTATTTGTATGTATATATGTATGTATGCACACACACACACACACACACACACACACACACACACACACACACACACAATCCAGGCTGTGCATGTGGGTGGTAGGTAGACAACTTGTGGGAGCAGGTTCTCTACTTCTACCTCATGGGTGTCAGGTTGTGAACTCAGGTCACCAGGCTTCATGGCAGATACTTTGAACTGTTGAGCCATTTCACCATCTGTTATATTGAAGATGCTAATTGTGATTTTAAGGGGCATTTACATATATGCACATCACATTGCTCAAATGTTCTGATTGTTATTTTCAAGGGACAGTGGCTTAGTAGCCTGGTTGGCAGGGAAGGGGGATTAAACTGCAACCATATTATGGAAAATGTCAATAAGATTATTCGCTATGGGAAGCACTTGCTGCAGGAAAGGAGGCAAACAGGCATGTTTCCACACAGTACAATGTGTACTGTCTTTGACTCTTGCTGAGACTCAGATGAGGAGGGTGCCAAGCATGTGGGAGTGTGGAGGAGAAGGAGGAAGTTATGGCAGAAGTAGGGGTGTGAGGACAATAAGAGCCTATGTTTATATCTGAGACTGGGACTTCAACTGTCAGCAGTTGTAGTCTGTTTTGTGCTCTTTTAACAGAATGCTGCAAACTAGGTTATTTTAAATGGTTCTATGTCTAGGTCTATATCATTTATATCTATCTAACTACCTACCTATTATCTATCTCTCTGTCTGCCTCTCTCTCTCTCTAGCTCTCTCTCATCATCATCATCATCATCATCATCATCATCATCACCTACCAATCATCTCTATATGTATCTATCATCTCTCTACATCCATCCATCAATGTATGTATGTATGTATGTATCTATCATCTATTTACGTATCTCTCTGTCTATCTATCTGTCTATCTGTCTATCTGTCTATCTATCTATCTATCTATCTATCTATCTATCTATCATCTATCTATCTATCCATCTATCTATCTGACATCTGGGAAGTCCAAGCTAAAGGGGCTGTTATTTTCCAAGAGTCTTTTATTGCCCATGGCAGAAGATAGAAAAAAAAAGAGTAAGTGTGCAAAATTCACTTAATGAAATATCCCCCCCCCCGAAAAGGGCATTAATTCTTTCACGAGAGCAGAGAAATAATAACTAACACACTTTTCTGTAGGCCCCACCTCCCAGTATTATTACACTGGGAATTAAGTTTCTAAAATAGAAACTTTGTGAGATTCACTCAAACCATAGCAATATGAAGTACAACACTGGGAGATGAATGCATGATCCAACAGAACATCCTTAAACATCTCATTTCCTCATTTATTACTATGAACTCAGGAAAGTTACATCAGCTTTCAAAGGCCAAGTTTCATTATTTTAATGCAGAGATAATAAAAGTCCCACTGCAAGAAGTGTTGCTAAGGATTTATTAATCCTTTAGGTATCACTCCCTTAGTAAACTTTATGTATAAACTATGTAGTCTAAGGGTAGAAACTCTTACCTTTAGAATTGTGGTATGCATTGTAACGATGATGTCATGAAGCTTAACAGGGTAAACAGTATTATTTAATTGATGTCAGTCCTCATTATTTTTATTATCATTACTTAATATTGTATGCAAGGAGGTGGAATACAATAATGTACAATTTCCATGGATGAGAAGTGATGTATTTTCACAGCAGCTGAGGAAAAATGGAAATTACCACACACTGGGGAAGTTGGAGATGGAAATGTTGAAAGAACACAGTCATGGCCTCATCCCCTGCGTGTTTAACTCATTCTCTTTGACTGCTTGACAAGGCAGACAGTTCACCGAGGACAACAAAGGGGTGAAGGGCATCTCATGTATTCAGAGCCTGAGAGGGCCATAGCCTTTCTAGACTGTTGTTCTTTAACTAAATGCACATATGAAGAATGTCTTAAAAAATTCTAGGACTGATCATTAACAATCTAGTAAATATTTAATCTAGGAAATAAAGTATTAGCTTGAACAAGGTCCACTTTTAAAAGGAGTGTCAATAGTTATTATTTTCTTGAGTAAACATCATGGCAAAACTTTTTTTTCTGTAATGAACAGGCTTGAGGTGGAATAAATAGTACATTTACTTGCAGACTGTTTAATGTAATTTTTTTCAGCGTGTTTGAGAATGGGATGTGGTAAAGAGCTTACTCATTATTGTTTAGATCTTTGCTCTGTCAAACACAGCTGCATTTTGACGTGCTCAGTAGAGAAGGAGGGATTCTCTTAAAAGTTATGTGAATATAAGCCTTTTGTGTTTTACATAAAAGTCATGGAAAATTATTTTTTTAAAAATCACGTATTTAACATGTAGTGATTGGAGTTTCCTTTGCTTATGAAAGAGAATTTAAAAAAAATCTGTTATAGCTTTGAAAAGGGAAGTAAGGATGATATGGCAAGACAGCATGAGCTTTTAGTTTCTCTTCTGGTTTTGGAAAGAGCCCCCTGACTGCAATTTTGATATATTGATTAAATACAGTGTCATTTATGTTTTCTTTTAGGTCATGAATTTTATTTTTGGATCATCATTAGTTTTATGGCAGAGAAAGTTTACATTTGTTTGAAAACAAAGCTGTTTGTGGTTTTCTAGCTTAAAAAGAAAACTGCAGTTTAAAATGATGTGGAGGCTGCTTGAGTTCTATCCATCTTCACTTTCCTTGGTAGTTAATGCAAAGTGTAAGGAGGCCTCTTTATTAGGTTTGCATTCTTATTGGATCTGCACGTTAGCCCTGAATGCCACTAACCTAAGAAGCTACCAATGTTATGACTTCCCAGACAGGTTCTAATTTTTTTCTGTTTACAAAAACACCAACAGGTTACAAATAACAGGAAATATTTGTAAACAAATGAGAGGAAATGCCTCTGATTACCCTTTACTTATCCTTTTTGTCCCCATGGCATGTTAATATCTGAAAGGGAAAAATATCACCATTCATACTTATATTGAATGTATGTCTTTTTAAGATGCAATTTGTATACTTAGCAGATTGAGTTTACCATATTTAAGAAGCTAAAATCCTTCTGAATATTAAGTTAAAACTGAATTTTAGGTAAACAATGAACCGTGTTGTGCTTTATGGAAATGATTGCGTAGGCAGTGCCTATACTAAGAAAAAGAAATATTTCTTTTTTTTTTTTTTATTATTAACTTGAGTATTTCTTATATACATTTGAATGTTATTCCTTTCCCGGTTTCCGGGCAAACATCCCCCTCCCCCCTCCCCTTCCTTATGGGTGTTCCCCTCCCACCCCTCCCCCCATTGCTGCCCTCTCCCCAACAGTCTAGTTCACTAGGGGTTCAGTCTTAGCAGGACCCAGGGCTTCCCCTTCCACTGGTGCTCTTACTAGGATATTCATTGCAACCTACGAGGTCAGAGTCCAGGGTCAGTCCATGTATAGTCTTTGGGTAGTGGCTTAGTCCCTGGAAACTCTGTTTGGTTGGCATTGCTGTACATATGGGGTCTCGAGCTCCTTCAAGCTCTTCCAGTTCTTTCTCTGATTGGAACTGGGGGGTGGAGTCTGATGGGATTAGAGTTTGGTTCCAGAGAAGAACCACAGAGGATAAATTAAAACAGGAAGTTTGAAAACAAAACAAAAAGGCAAAAACAAAAAAAAAAAAAAACCATGATTTCAGAAATTCTCAGGGGATGGGAAATATCAAAATGGGAGTAACCACTAATAAGGGGCTATTAGGCAAAAAGAAAAGAAGCTCCAGATAACAAACGAACCTAAGGGATCACTCAAAAAGAGTGTCCCATTAGGATAACCCAACAGGAAGGATCTTGTTCAGATAAAATGTAATACAGAAAAGGATTTAGAACCTGTATCAAAAGGGGATTTCTATATCCAGTGGTTGGGCATTGTCCCCTGATGAGGGATGGGGGGCCACCCACCCACCCTTAAAAATATTAATCCAGAATTCCCCTGTCAAAAGGAAATTCAGGGACAAAAGAGGAGCAGAAACTAAAGGAGGTTATCCAGACTGTCCCAAGGAATCCATCCTATCTGTTGGACACCAATTCTCAGACATTATTGTTGATGCCAAGAAGTGCCTGTCTCCAGAGATGCTCCAAGGAGCCGGACCAATACAATGCACATGTGTACATTAACAATCAACCATTGGACAGAGACCACAATGGAGAATTGGGGCAAGGATTGTAGGAGGTGAAAGTTTAAACCTCATAGGAAGAACAACAATATCAAATAAACAAATTCAAAAGTCCCAGGGACTAAACCACCAACCAAAAAAGTACATAGGATACCCATGACTCCAGCTGGATATGTAGCAGAGAATTTGTCTTATCTTGCATTTCAGGAGGGGAATCCCTTTGTCTGTGGAGGCTTGATGACCCGGGATAGGGGAACTTAAGCCACTGAGGTGGAGTGGGTGCACCCTCATAGAGAGCAAGAGAGAGGTGAGGAAGGGATAGAAGGGTTTGTGGAGGTAAGGGGAATGGGGATAACATTTGAAATATAAGTAAAATAAAATTACCAATACAAAATAAAAAAAAGTTATTGTTTTTACTAGTTTCACATTTATTAAGAAACCCAAATTTTAAATGTAAAAGCTCTATAAAATACAATGGCAAAAGTAAATGTTCTTAGCCACTTACGAGAAAAAATATGATTTTCAAACTTTATTTTGCAATGATTCAAGATTATATTATAAGAATACAATATTAACTTATCAAATATTGTCCTCAAATTTTAGGTGAGCAATAGTTATAAGGGTTAGTAATCAATGCAAGTTCTAGATAGCATCTCACATACTATGCTCTGCTTGTTTTAGAATTTATATTGTTCCAGAGAAATGGAAAAATAAAAGTAAGAAAGTCACCAGAAGAAATTCATTTCTGACGCTGTCATTATCTTAAAATAGAATATCAGTTTAAAGACTAAAATCAACTTCAAGTTATGGCTAGACCTCCTAACAAATGTCCGGGACCTGCTGTGAGTGTTCTATAAAGGTCAGGAAGATTTGAGATATTTCATTCATTACACATTTTCCAAGATGCTATTATATTTTGGGGATGATGTTAGAGTCTTATTTGGTTTTGCCATGATCTGATAATATAATAATTTAAAAATTAGAAGGATATTTGTTTGTTGGTATGAGATGGGCTATTCTGTATCCTAGGGAGGCCTTGACTAACTTATTTTCCTGAGGATTATGGTAAAATTTGACCTCCTCACCTCTGCTAACAAAAGTGCTGGAAATACAAGGGATTGCGACAAATGCTAAGTTTTATGCATCACTGGGGACAGTGAACTTAGGAATGTATGCTTTCTAGTCAAGCTCATACTCTAAACAAAGAGGAAGAATTTATAGCTCTTTACTGAAAAGACTCATCCTAAGAGTAATTACATGCTGCTGCAACAAAATTTTCAAGACAACATCCATCATAAAATATAGGTTAAGTGATTTCAATCAGGGTTTAATTTAAGTTACTTTCTGATAAGAATAATTTCTATATAGGTACAAAAGTACAAATCATTAACAAATATTTATATTGGGAAATATAATGCATAAAATTAGTGCAACAACTGAAAAACAACACAGCACACTGGGAAACGCTGATAATGCAACATCTCCTATCCAAGGATGAATTTCAGATTTACATTGTTTTCATTATTATATTGTGTTCATGTAGTTATAGGGGTGTGTTTTAAACTAAACTGTGTACACTTAAGAAAAAAAGCTACTTGTTATGATTCCACACAAACTTTTCATATTTTAGAAGGGAAACAACTATTTAATGGAGAAAAGGACTTCCCAAGTTTCATGCCCTAGGTCCCATTCAAATTTGATGGTTGAAATGTACAGTTTTCCTCTGCCTTCCACTCACACATTTGGGGCACTAAACCACACATAGACATACACAGACACAGACAGACAGACAGATGACAGACAGACAGACAGACACACACACCGAATGGGACCTTTGATCTAGTGGAAAAGATTTAAAATATATGCAAAAATAATAAATCTTTAAATAAATTACAACCTATAAATTATCATGGTGGAACTACAAACACACTCAGAGAAGAGAGCACACATAATGAGCTGATTGATGCCTTTTGAAGCTAACCCTTTAAGCCAACCCTCTAAGTCTCCAGGAGGGTCTGTTTTCCTCAATCTGATACTGAAGAAAATCAATGATAATTTAGGGTTATAAAATTAACCATATGAACATTTTGAAAATAAATACAAATACACTTTGGAATGAAGGAATACTGGGAAAAGGAGTTAATGAAATCTTTGAAGAAATTAATTTCAGAGGCTGATCAAATGTTTAAAGGCAAACACATACGAGGATCAATGAGTGTGATGACAGTTCATATGTAAATAATAGGAGAAGCGTTATTAAAACAAAAAAGTAAATGTTTGAGTGGCATGAGGAAGAAATTTAATACTTAACAGAATAGATCTTTATCCAGGAAAATGTATTCTGAGTTTCTGGTTTGTGGAAGAAGATAAAATATTTTTATATTTGTAAGATCAACATTTTCGATAAATACAATATCTAGTGTGAACTAACATTAAGCTAGTAAGAAATAATACTTAAACATTGGAATTCTAAACATAAAGACACATCTTTACTTTTAGATTTAAATGTCATTCTCTTTTTATACAAAAATTCAAACATTAAATACAAATTAAATGTACATTATTGAAAAAATTAAATATTTTATTGTTTGAAAATATTCATCAAAAGATAGAATATTAAAATTAAATAATACTGCAAAAAAAAGTCAGAAAACTGAAGACTAAAACTGAAAGATTAGGTCACATAGAATATTGGAGCACATATAAAATTTGAATCCATTTCACAAATGACTCATTGAAGTCACCATGACACAAAGCATCAAGGTTCAATTTAACTGTAAGGCTTAATTAATATTGACCTATTAGTTTTTACCAACACCGAATAGCTTTGTTTTGTATGTTTTCACCACAATTTAAACTTCCACACAAAAGAAATATATGTAGAAAGAACATACTGCTAATAAAAGAATTTTCCAGGCATTTAACTTTGAATAAAGATTGGAATCATGAAGAATGTGAAGATATGTAGCTGGGTTTGTAAGTGTGAAATATGGAAACAAATCTTCAAATTTACATTACTGAATTTCAAAAAATAGTAATTTTATTTAACATGTTCAGTGGTTATTCAGAAATTTTCATACAGAGAATGTAAAAAACAAAGTGCTCAGATTGAAAAAGAACTGCAATTGGTAAGAAATAATTGATCCCTTAAACTACATCGTAAACATCAGACTGAAAAGAATAAAAGTCAATTTAAAATGTTGCTCAATGCTATGAAGTCTTTTCAACCATGAATTTTATGGCTCTCTTAAGAATCTCTATGGTGCTGATGTGTTAGGAACTGGTCTGTGTAAACAGTTATCTCTGGCTAAAAAAGTAAAAACTATGTCTGCACAACTGTACTTGAAAATACTGGATGTTGTGGGTACTTTTAAAATTAAATTTTCTTAACTAACATATTAAAAATAAACAATTATTAAACAAAAAGTCACAAAGTGTTTTAAATCCAAAGTAAATTATTTAGGTAGATCCATGATTTTATACTATTACTTCAAATCATTATTTTTTTCTACAAGTAGTCTTAAATACAAAAACCAGACAGCATGAGGTAATTATTTTAAAAAAAATCCCTGTGGGAGATTTTTAAATTTGGACTCTCTTAGGCTGGGATACAAGTTACATTGGATAATTCAATTTGTGATATTTACATCAATTTGTTTTCAAATTTGAAGGTAAAATCAAAGATGCAATGTAGGAAATAAATTTGCAATTAGTTATGTTCCCTATCTGGAATGGCATAAATAAAAATGGATGACTGAAATGGACTTATTTTGCATATTTTTTCAACTAAAGAACCAGACCGTTTTTGTATGACTTATATTTGAATTCGTCGTATAACCTGAGAAGTTTGTATTTGAATGCTCCATCTTTCAAACAACACTTTTTTTCCATGAGCCCACTTAATTTGTTACATGCTTTATTACCTACAGAGCTAGGGCCATAATTTAGAAGCAACTCAGTTGTAACTCAAGTTATATTGTGAACATTTGCAAAGAGCTGTATCAACCACTTTCAGAAACCATGACTGAGCTATTCAATAAGGTACAAAAGAATTCTACCAGTAATCATTTCCATTGCAACTTGTTTTGTGCCAAACGTCCTCCAGACAAAGGGACTTGTTCTATAACGTTCATAGCATTTGTTAGTTTATCAAGCGGAAACATAATAAACCAAATTAAAAGCTGCTGGTTTTTTTTTTTTGTTAATGAGACTCCAAAGGTACATTATGTTGAAAATTTTGCATAAATTACCCATTGAACACTTGTGATGAAAACAACTCTGAAATATAAATCAAATATTCAGTTATAAATTTCAAATAACACTGAAATTATTCCTAAAATTAAAATATTAGAGAATGATGAAAATCTGTAAATGGCTAGGATTTGTCTTTATTTATGTCCATTGCTCACAGAATTCCAGTTTCATGAGGTCTTATTTACCAATTCTTGATCTTAGAGTGGAGCTAGACTTCAGTTTTAGGAAATTTCTCCCTGTGACAATGAGTTCAAGGCTCCTCTTCTATTAGATCCAGTGTATCTGGTTTTTTATGTTGGAGGTCCTTGATCCACTTGGACTTGAGTTTTGTGAATGGTGACAAATACCGAATTATTTTCATTTTTCTACATACAGACAGTCAGCGTTAGACCAGCACCATTTGAAGATCTTTCTTTTTTCTATTGTATATTTTAACTTCTTTGTAAAGAGATCAAGTGGGTGTAAAGGTGTGGTTTTATTTCTGGGTCTTCCATTGATCAACTTGTATATATTTATCAATACCATATAGTTCTTTTATCACTAATGCTCTGTAGTAAATGGAGGTCAGGGTTGGTGATTCCCTGTGCTGTTATTTTATTGTTAAGAATTGTTTTCACTTTTCTGAGTTATTTCCTCTCGATGAATTTGTGAATTGCTTTTTCATGTCTTTTGAAAAACTGTTTGAGGGTTTGTGGAATTTAGGTAAGTCTTTGGTGGGATCAGCATTTTTACTTATGTTAATTCTGCCAATCCATGAGCCCACACATGGAAATCTCTCCATTTCTTTCTGAGTACTTTCGAAGTCTTTGAGGAGACTTAGTGCTTATCATTGAATATTTCACTTGTTTGATTAGAAATACCCAAGATATTTTATGTTATCTGTGGATTGTTGAAGGGAGTCGTTTCCATAATTTCTTTTCAGCCTGTTTATCATTTATTAAAGAAAGGCTACTTATTTATTTGATTAATTTTTATTCATCACTTTGCTGAAGTTGCATCTGTGAAGTTCTCTGGTAGAAATTTTTGAACTTTATGTGTAGTATCATATCATTTGCAAATAGTGATAACTTAATTTCTTCTTTACAATTTGTACCCCCTTGGATCTCTTTTTTGTTGTCTTATTGTTCTTGCTAGCATTTCTGAGTACAATACTGAATATAATAGAGAGAGGCATCTTATCTTGTCCTGATTTCCATAGGATTGTTTCAAATTGTTTAATTTAGTTTGATTTTGGCTACTTGTTTACTGTATATTGCTTTTACTATATTTAGGTATGGGTCTTGAATTTGCTCTCAAAGGCTTTTATCATGAATGGGTGTTCACATTTGTTAAATCGTTCTCAGCATCTCATGAAATAGTCCTTTTGTGTTTTCTTTTTGTTTGTTTGTTTTGCTTTGAGTTTGTTTAAATAGTGGATTACCTTGGTGGATTTCTGTATAACGAAACCATCCCTGCATCCCTGGATGATGATGCCTACTTTACTGAGGTGAATGATCGTTTGATTGTGTTCTGGATTAGTTTGCAAGAATTTTATTGAATATTTTTGCATTGATATTCTAAGAGAGATTGGCCCCTTGAAGGTTTCTTTTCTTTTTTTTTTTTTGGTATGGCCTTTGTATGCTTAATGTATCAAATAATTGTGGCTTCATAGAAATAAATTAGGTAGTGTTTCTTCTGTTTCTATCTACTGAATATTTTGAGGAATATTGGTATCAGGTCTTCTATGACAGTCTGGTAGAATGCTGAACTAAACTGTCTGGCCCTGGGCATTTTTTTTTGGTTGGGAGGGTTTTATAAGTTCTTCCTAATTCCTATGGAATTGGGCCTGTTTAGGAAAGTTTACCTACTCTTTGATTTAACTTTGGTATGGTATCTGTCTAGAAAACCATCCATTTCATGTAGATTTTAAATTTTTGTTGAATATAGCCTTCATTATAAAGATCTGATGATTTTTGAATTTCCTCCGTTTCTTGCTGTTATGTCTCCCTTATTCACTTGATTTGTTAATTTTGAATACTGCCTCTGGGCCCTTTAGTTAGTTTTGGCTAGGGTTTATCTAGTTCGTTGATTCTCTCAAAGAACCAGCTTTGGTTTTTGCTGATATTTTGTATTAGTCTCTTTTTGTTCTAGTTGTTTGATTTCAGCCCTGAGTTTAACTATTTCATATATATAACTTTTCTTGGGTGAGTTTGCTTCAATTTTTGTTCTATAGAAGCCTCTCATATGTGTGGTTAAATTGCCAGTATAAGATCCTCAATTTTCTTTATCAGTGTACTAATTGCTATGAATTTTCCCTCTTAGCACTGCTTTCATTGTGTCCCATAAGTGTGTGTATGATGTGTCAACATTTTCATTAAATTCAGAGAGTCTTTTAATTTCTATTTTCTTTATTTGATCCTGAGAAAATCATCACTGAGTAGAACGAGAGTTGTTCCAGTCTCTACATATATGTGGGTTTTCTGTTGTTTTGCTATTATTGAAAGACCAGCTTTAGGGCTTGGTGGTCTGATAGACACATGAGATTATTTCAGTCTTCATATTGGTTGAGGGGTTGTTTTGTGACCAATTTTATGGCCAGTTTTGAGACGGTGCCATGAGGTAATGAAAATATGTATATTTTTTTGTTTTGGGTGAAATGTTCTGTAGATATCTGGTAAATATATTTGGTTCATAACCCTCTACTTTCACTGTGTCCTAATATTTAGTTTCTATTTCAATGACCTGGTCCATTGGTAAGTAGGGTGTTGAGGTCTCCCACTATTATTTTCTGGGTTCAGTGTGTTTTAGCTTTAATAGTTTCTTTAGATGAATTGGGTTCCCTGCATTTGGAGCACATGTTCAAAAATGAGACTTATCTAGTATATTTCCCTTAATGAATATGAAATGATCTTCCTCATCATACTTGAGAATTTTTGGGTGAAAGTCTATTTTATTGATAGTGGGATGACCAGGACAACCTCCAGCTTTATTTTCTTGGTACCATTTGGCTTGAAAGACAGTTTTCATATTACTCTAAGATAGTATTTGTCTTTGATATTGAGTTGAGTTTTTCTTTTATGCAGGAAAATGCTGGATCATGTTTGACTATACAGTCTGTTAGCTTATATGTCTTTCATAAGTGAGTTGATCCATTATTATTGAGAGATATAAAGACAGGATGAATGTTGATTCCTGTTGTATTTGTTTTTTGTATGTAGCTTTTATGTGCTTGGGGTTCTCTCCTGTTGAAACTTTGAGATGTAATATCTTGTGTTTTCTTGGTGATATCTTTCCTTGCATTGAAGGTTTCCTTTTACGGGATTCTCTGCACGGGGCCAGATTGGTAGATAGAATACTGTGTAATTTAGTTTTGTGCTGAAATATTTTGTTTTCTCCATCTATGTTGATTAAAAGTTTTGCTAGATGTAGCCTGGGCTGGCACCATGTTCTCTTAGAGTCTGCATGACCTCTGACCAGGCTCTTTTGCTTTCATAGTCTCTGTTGAGTAGCCTGATGTAATTCTTGATAGGTCTGACTTTGTATATTAATTGACCACTTAATATTCTCATTTAATATTCTTTCTTTTTCTGTGCACTTGGTGTTTTATTATTACATGACCAGAGGATTTTCTTCTCTGGTCTCATTTTGTTTTGTTCATAGGCTTTGTATCATTTGGCCATCTTTCTTTTAGGTTGGGGATGTTTTTTCTTCATGATTTTATTGAAAGATTAATTATCAGGTTCTTTAAGCTGAGAATCTTTGTTCTCCTCCATTCCAATTATACTCTTAGATTTGGTGTTTTCATTATGTCCATAATTTACTGGATCTTTTGGCTAGAGGACTTTTTTATTTCGAATTTTCTTTGACTTCTTGTGTCAATCTCTTCACATCATCTTCTTCTTTTTTTTTTTTTTATTAACTTGAATATTTCTTATATACATTTCGAGTGTTATTCCCTTTCCCGGTTTCCGGGCAAACATCCCCCTCCTATGGGTGTTCCCCTCCCCACCCTCCCCCCATTGCCGCCCTCCCCCCAACAGTCTAGTTCCACTGTGGGTTCAGTCTTTTAGTGAGGACCCAGGCTTCCCTTCCACTGGTGCTCTTACTAGGATATTCATTGCTACCCTATGAGGTCAGTCCAGGGTCAGTCCATGTATAGTCTTTAGTTAGTTGCTTAGTCCCTGTAAGCTTTGGTTGGTTGTCATTGTTGTACATATGGGGTCTCGAGCCCCTTCTAGCTCTTCAGTCCTTTCTCTGATTCCTTCAACGGGGGTCCTGTTCTCAGTTCAGTGGTTTGCTGTTGGCATTCGCCTCTGTATTTGCTGTATTCTGGCTGTGTCTCTCAGGAGAGATCTACATCTGGCTCCTGTCGGTCTGCACTTCTTTGCTTCATCCATCTTGTCTAATTGGGTGGCTGTATATGTATGGGCCACATGTGGGGCAGGCTCTGAATGGGTGGTCCTTCAGTCTCTGTTTTAATCTTTGCCTCTCTCTTCCCTGCCAAGGGTATTCTTGTTCCCCTTTTAAAGAAGGAGTGAAGCCTTCACATTTTGATCATCCGTCTTGAGTTTTCATTTGTTCTATGCATCTAGGTAATTCAAGCATTTGGGCTATAGCCACTTATCAGTGAGTGCATACCATGTATGTCTTTCTGTGATTGCTATTTAGCTTACTCAGGATGATATTTTCCAGTTCCAACCATTTGCCTATGAATTTCTTAGCGCGTTTGTTTTGATAGCTGAGTAATATTCCATTGTGTAGATGTACCACATTTTCTGTATCCATTCCTCTGTTGAAGGGCATCAGGTTCTTTCCAGCTTCTGGCTATTATAAATAAGGCTGTGATGAACATAGTGGAGCACATGTCTTTTTTATATGTTGGGGCATCTTTTGGGTATATGCCCAGGAGAGGTATAGCTGGATCCTCAGGCAGTTCAATGTCCAATTTTCTGAGGAACCTCCAGACTGATTTCCAGAATGGTTGTACCAGTCTGCAACCCCACCAACAATGGAGGAGTGTTCCTCTTTCTCCGCATCCTCGCCAGCATTTGCTGTCACCTGAGTTTTTGATCTTAGCCATTCTCACTGGTGTGAGGTGAAATCTCAGGGTTGTTTGATTTCATTCTCTGATGACTAAAGATGTTGAGCATTTCTTTGGGTGTTCTCAGCCATTCAGCATTCCTCAGCTGTGAATTCTTTGTTTAGCTCTGAACCCCATTTTTAATAGGGTTATATGTTTCCATGCCCAACTTCTTGAGTTCTTTGTATATTTTGGATATAAGGCCTCTATCTGTTGCAAGGATTGGTAAAGATCTTTTCCCAATCTGTTGGTTGCCCGTTTTGTCCAACCAAGTGTCCTTTGCCTTTACAGAAGTTTCTTTTACCAGGGATTTTTGTCCCATTTTGCTCTATTCTTGATCATCACACATGCCATTGGTGTTTTGTTCAGGAAATTTTTTTGCCTCCGCCATCAGATTATCTCTAGTGTTCCTTTGTTCTGCTATTTCTGACAGTGTATTTCAAACTTTATCCCATAAGCCTGTGTGTCAGGAGGCTGTAGACCTGTTTTCTCTCTTTTCAGTCAGTTATGGGGACAGAGTTCTGCTTTGGGCATGTTTTCCTCTCTCACAGGTCTTCAGCTGTTCCAATGGACTTGTGCCTTGAGTTCTCACCAGGCAGGTCACTTGCAGCAGAAAAGGTTAGTCTTACCTGTGGTCCTGCTCTGTTGGCTGCAAGGTGCTGCCCACGGGCTCTCCTCGCGGGCAGTGACCGAAGATCTCTTGCCGCCTCTTCAAGGAGCCCTCCAGCACCAGGGTTTGAGATGGATTCTGGTGCTTCCTCTGAATCAGTAATGTGTGCAGAGAGTAGTCTTCTTGTTTCACAGCCGTGTCTCTGCCTCTCCCTGAAGGTTTAGCTCTCCCTCCCACGGGATTTGGGTGCAGAGAATTTTATCCGGTCTGTTTCCTTCAGGTTCCGGGTGGTGTCTCAGGCAGTGGGCTCCTGCCCTCCTGGCCCTTCCCCCACAGGAACCCAGAGGCCTTGTAACAGTTCCTCTTGGGCCAGGATGTGGGCAGGGGTGGGCAGTGGTGGTGGTCTCTTTCGCTCTGCAGCCTCAGGAGTGCCCACCTGACCAGGCAGTAAGGTCTGTCTCCACGGGCCTGGGAGCAGAGAGCTGCTTGCGGGCAGGATCCCATGGGTGTGGGACTTCCGTAAACACAGGGCGTGCCCGGTCCTAGAGGAAATCTGCCTCTGTTTTCCGATTCCACCAGGCAAGTCACTTGCAGCAGATAGTTAAGTCTTACCCTGTGGTCCTGAGGCTCAAGTTCGCCCAGGGGTGTTGCCCACGGGCTCTCCGCTGGTGGCAGCGACCAGGAAGATCTGCCCTCTACATCATCTTCTACACCTGAGATTCTTTCTTGTATCTTTTGTATTCTGTTGGTGATACTTACATCTGTAATTCCTGACCTCTTCCTAGGTTTTCCATTTTCAGATTTGCCTCTATTTGTATTTTCTTTATTGTTTATACTTCAACTTTTAGGTCATAGACTGCTTTATGAAATTCCTTTGCCTATTTGATTGTGTTTTCATGTATTTCTTTCAGTGAGTTATTTATATCCTTCTTAAAGGACTGTAATATCTTCATGAGATAGGATTTTAGGTCAGCTTCCCAATTTTCAGGTGTGTTGGTATATTAGGGCTAGCTGTGGTGGAAAGAACTGTGTTCTGATGATGCCCACATATATTGGTTTCTGTTGTTTCTGGTCTTGTGGTTGCCTCTCAGCATCTGGTTATCCCTAGTGTTTCCTGGTCTGGATGAATCTCTCTGGTGTCTGATTCTTCGGTCTCTGATTGCATCAGGTCTCCTCATAGGACTGTGGCCCTGGCTGTTACAGACCTCCTGTGGGGTCTTCCAACTGGAGGTTTTTCAGAGGGGCACAAAAGTGGCTGATTTATTGCCTTGGCTGCAGTAGAGCTCTTGGGTCGCATTCAGACTGTTGGGTCTTTAGAGGAACAGTCAAGCTGTTGTCCTGTGTAGAAGCTGTTCTCTGGCAGGATCAATGAACCATGGTTTCTGTTTCCTTGTGTGCAACCTCACTCCAGGGAGGCTTTTAGTCTTTTGGGTCAGTTGCCCTGCATGACTCAGAACCCCTGGGAGTTCTTCAGACTGTGCTGTCAATCCCCCCGTTGCCTTGTATACAGAGGAACTCTAGGGATGCCTTTAAGCTGTGGTGTCCTGGGTGTAGTAGATCTCCTGGGATTCCTCAAGATGTGGTATCAAAGGTCTGAGTGCAGTAGTTCTTCTGGTTGGCTTCAGGATATGATGTCAAATGTTCCGAGTGCAGCAGACCCTCTGGTATGCCTCAGGATATAGTATCTTCTGGGAAGCAGACAAGCTAGCAGTCTGTCCCAGCAAAAAAGACAAGTTGGACTAGTTGGAATGGGATTGACATTAGATGAGAGGGGGTCTGGAGGGATGGTGGGTCCCCAAGTCCATGGTGCTCCAAGCAGCAGCTGAGGGACTTCAGGGTGGGTCTTATCAAATGTTAAGTACAGTGGATCTTCTGGTATGCCTCAGGATATTTCCTCTGTCATGGAGCAGACAAGCAAGCAGTCTGTCTCAGAAGAAATGATCAGGAAGATGATGGAAATAAAATCTATGATTGAACAAGGATGTTGAACATTTCTTTAGGTGCTTCTTGGCCATTGGATATTCCCTAGTTGAGAATTCTTTGCTTAGTTTTGTACCCACTGCCCCTTTTATATGATTATATATGTAATATATATATATATATATATATATATATATATATATGGTTATATGATTCTCTGGAGTCTAACTTCTTGTGTTCTATTTATATATTGGATGTTAACCCTCTATAGAATATAGAATTAGTAAAGATCTTTTCCCAATCTGTTAATTGCCATTTTGTCCCTTGACAGTGTCCTTTGCCTTTACAAAGATTTGTAATGTTTTTTGTTTTTTTTTTTTTTGGTTCTTTTTTTTCGAGCTGGGGACCGAACCCAGGGCCTTGCGCTCCCTAGGTAAGCGCTCTACCACTGAGCTAAATCCCAGCCCCGATTTTAATGTTTAAAGCCCCATCTGTCTCTTCTAGATCTTAGAGCATAAGCCATTGGTGTTCTATGTGGTGGAATTTTTCATCTATTATCCTTTCTAGGGCTCAGTTTGTGGAAAGATATTGTATAAATTTGATTTTGTCATAGAATATCTTGGTTTCTCTATCTATGATAATAGAAAATTTTGCTGGATATAGTAGCCTTGGCTGGCCTTTGTGTTCTCTTCAGGTGTGTTATCCCAGGATCTTCTGGCTTTCACAGTCTCTTCAGAAGTCTGGTATAATTCTGATATGTCTGCCTTTATATGTTACTTTCCCTATTCCCTTACTACTTTTAATATTCTTTCTTTGTTTTGTGCATTTGATGTTTTGACTATTATGTGAGTGCAGAATTTTCTTTTCAATCTATTTGTAGCTCTGTAGGCTTCTTGTATGTTTTGGGGCATCTCTTTCTTTTTTAGGCTAGGGGAGTTTTCTACTATAATTTTGTTGAACATATTTACTGGCCTTTTAAGTTGGGAATCTTCACTCTCTTCTATACTTTTGACTTTAAGTTTGATCTTCTCATTGTGTCCTGGTTTTCCTGGATGTTTTGAGTTAGGAGCATTTTGCATTTTACATTTTCTCTGATGGTTGTGTCAATGTTTTCTATGGTATCTTCTGTCCCTGAGATTCTCTCTTCTATCTTTTGTATTTTTTTGGCAATGCTTGATTTCTTTCCTAGGATTTCTACTCCAGGGTTGTTTGTTCAATTCTTTCACCTGTTTGGTTTTGTTTCCTTGTAATTCATTAATTGTTTTTTTGTTTTTCCTCTTTAAAGACTTTTTACTTGTTTACCAGTATTTTGCCTGTATTTCTTTAAGGGAGTTATTTATGTCTTTCTTAAAGTCCTCTATCATCATCATGAGATGTGATTTTAACTCCATGTCTTGCTTTTCTGATGTGTTAGGATATTCAGAATTTGCTTTGGTGGGAGAAGTAGGCTCTGATGATGCCTAGTACTCTTGGTTTCTGTTACTTAGGTTCCTGTGCTTGGCTTTTGCCATCTGGTTGTCTCTGGTGTTAGCTGGTCTTGCTGTCTCTGACAGTGTCTTGACCCTCCTATAATCCTGTGTGTCAGCACTCCTAGAGATTGGCTTTCTACCTGCAGTATCAGGGTACAGAGAACTGTGGGACCAGGTGAGCTCATTGCACAGGCAGAAACTGGAAGGGTCCTGTCCCAGTCTGCTCCTGGGTTCATGTGTCCTCAGGGCTCCATATAGGACCCTCTGAACAGAGGTGGTGGTCTTACCTCTGCTCTCACGTATGTCAGTGCTCCCGGTGACATGCTTTCACCTCTGGGTGCAGGCAGAAACCAGAAAGTTTCTGTGCCTGACTCTCCTTGGTTCCTGTGTCCAGAGGCCTCTAGGCAAGTTTGTCTGGAGCCAAGAATCTGAACAGAAGTGCTGATGTCCTCTGATCTCTCAGGATTGTCTGAACTTTCAAGACTCCAGCTCTCTCCCCCTCAGGATTTGGGTACAGAGAGCTGTGGGACCTGACCAACTCTGGAACAGGAGGAAACTGGAAGGATCCTGTCCCAGAATGCTCCTGAGTTCTTGTGTCCTGAGGGCACCAGGCAGGTCCCTTAGAGCAGAAGTGTTGGTCTTTCCTCTACTCTCAGAGATGTCAGTGTTCCTGCTTTTCAGCTCTGGCTTTCAGTTCTTGGTGCAGGTAGAGACTGGAAGGATCCTGTTCCTAACAGCTCTTTGGTTCCTGTGTCCAGAGGACTCTAAGAGGGTTACTCATGGTCCAGGAATGTGAGCAATAGTTGTAGTCTCCCCTACAGTTGTCAGATTTTAGGATAGGTTTAGCCAACTTTTCTCAGTCTGATATTTGGTAACTTCTCTATCTCTATCTCTTGTTCTCAATCTCTGTCTCTGTGTCTCTGTCTCTGTCTCTGTCTCTGTCTCTGTCTCTCTCTCTCTCTCTCTCTCTGTCTCTCTCTCTCTCTGTTTCTTTGTTCAATTGTAGACTATATTTACTGTTTCTGGATATAAAACCTAGTATTCTATGAAATTTTTAAGTTATCTGAAATGTTATCTCCACTTTTACACCTATATATCCATGGTATTTTTAGCTATTAAACACATCTAATTTAGTAAATATGTTAATGACACTTTACTTTCATATCCCTTACATATAGAAACATACCAATTCACTATTTAGCAAATTTCAAGTTGTCTTTACTAGCCTTAATTTTCTGTGAATATTTTATTTACTTTTACTGAATTTGAATATGCAGAAGTCTCCTGTACACATGATATGCATGCTACAATTCTTCAAACCATCTAAAGTATTTATCAAATCAAAACACTATATTATAGTATATATTACAGTGATATTATAGATCTTAAATGGAAACTGGAAAACATTCAACATCCATTTTTTTTAGTCTAATACAAACATCATATGGAGCAGGAGAGAAGTGTGTCTTTAACAACTGATGAATTCATCAATCGCTAGTTTTTGGTAATATTGATAAAGAGTGTGCCTAATATGACATGATAGCAAGCATTTTATATATATTGATAAGCATATGCCATGATTCTGCTTAGAATTCTTATGATTTGTGATCGTGAAGAAAAGTTCATATCTCAATGAAAACAAAGAGTCTAGCAATCATTTAATGAAAATTGATGGCATGCTTTTGTGTTTCACGTCATTCAAGCCACATTCAGACTGCCAATACATTTGCAACATGTGTTCTTTAGTTTAATTGTAATCTTAACATTTTACAAGTAGTATTTATAACTTCTAATTGTAGAAAATAATGCTTAGGTTGGGTTTAGGAAATGCCAAATTCTTTGAAGTAATAATGCTATTCTGCTCAGTTTTGAACTTCAATTACTAAGTAATTCACACACCTTGTCATTCAGCCATTCAGTTCTATATGCTAGAATTATCAAACAAACATTACTAAAAGAACAAGTTGAAACAAATAGTATCATTATAGTTAACCAGTAAAATACCTTGAATATTTTAAAGCACATAGTATAGAACACATCTTTCTGAAGGTATTTTTGTCTCTGGCAATTCTTGTTGAGCCTGTAAAGGCCAGCTTTCTTCTAACAGCCAGAATGCCATGCCTAGATTGATATTATATTATACCAATTGAAATATGCTAGTTTGGTTATCATCATCAAAATCAGAAAGGAACTTTTTTCTAACTTCAGGAATTTGATATCATTAAATTAAATACAGTCACTGACATCTAAAACAGTCTACAGTTAGAAATTTATATTATGCTTAGTCAATTGCATAATCACATTCTTCCCTTATTTATCTGCCATGATATGAAATAGTATAGTTTATATTATGTCTGCATACAATCTTTGGCCTATTTATCTTTTCTTTGCAAATTTCCTTACCTTATCAGAATAATTGAAAAAATTATTATTTATAAACATTGTGATTCCTTATAATGTCACCAGATGATAGTTTTGAAGCATTTCAGCAAGATACAATCATTCTAAAATTTTATTAATTTGAATATTCTAACATATTAGAAGGAACTTATCACTCAGTTGTTCCAAATATTGATCTTTAAGAATAATCAGGTCACCTTCATTAGTTGTTTACCTATATTGCATTGATAGTATCAGCTTTTGAGAAAAGTTGTTGTTCCAATATTATTGCATGGATTCATTCTGGATTTGAAACTTACTAAGGTCTGCATGTTTATAGCAAGTAAAATCATAAAACAAATCTGTTTTGAGTTTGAATAAAATGCCAAGCTTTATATTCCATCTTGTGATAAAGTAGATTTCTCATGAAGGGAGGAATCCTTTAATTTTCAAAGCTTCATAAAATAACAACTAGAAAATCACTCCAGTCAGTAAAAATGAGGGCAAAGCTCAGTCTCAGAATATTTTTGGTTGTTACATTTATGGTTGATTGGGAATGATATTCATTTTTAAGTCGCCAAAATCTACCCTAGTATTTTATTAACTGAGCATAAGTCTTTTTAAACATTAAGAGACAATTTCTCTCATTCTGTTCCTAAATGGGAAATTAATACAGTAACAACATAGAAATGTTCTCATGCTTGCTTACATACTAGGAATGACCAATGGTATGAAACTTATTGCTATATCCGTTCTCTTTGTTTGTGTGCTTGAGACTAAGGGAGTAGCTGTTTCCTGCCACATGTTCCTGCTACATGACACCACTCAGAAACTATTCTATATAGACGCTCTGTTAGATTCTGAGCTATGCTTCAGACAGGACAAAATTATTGTTCTAGTCTATTATCTCCACTATTTATACCTCGAATCTTTAGTACTTCATTGTAAGTAATATCACTGTGAATGTCGTGATTTCTAGGTGCATAATGACTTTATTTTCAGCATATTCCAGCAATAGCCAAAATCATTCTAGCCTTGATGGTCAATTATTTGATGAAATGTTTTCTCTAACCTTAAAACTGATGATTCAGTTTTTGATTAAGTTTTTACAACTCAAGATGAAAGACCAAAGTCAATGTGAGATTTAGCCAAGAATTTGACTTACACTGTATTTGGGAATGTATGTAAAGAGCATACATGTTTACTTGATGGTTTTCTCTAAGCCAAGAATTAACCAGTGTGACTAAGTTACTATAGAGTAATGAAATAGACTTGTTACAGTGCACATCAGCAAATATTTCTCTGTTCTTTCTACTGTATCCTACTATTCTACATATAAAAATTAGAAATTTATTTGGGGTGCTCTTGTTGCAATTATCTTAAGTCCCAGCACTTGAGAAGCAAAGGAAGGCAAATCTGTGTGTTTGAAAGCCTGATTATACAGAGTAGGTTTCATGACAGATAGGGCTACACAGTCAAACCTTTTCTCAAAAGAATCCCTGTGTGTGTGTGTGTGTGTGTGTGTGTGTGTGTGTATCTATAGATAGATAGATAGATAGATAGATAGATAGATATGAAGTCTTATATAAAGTCAGATGTGTATAACCCTATATAAAAGTCTTGATAGCTTTATTTTCTGTATGACTTTATTTATTTACTAATGACTAAAATACTCTATAAATTGAATGCTTGCCCAGTCCCCAATTTAATACACATGTGTGCTAGTAAGGAAAAACAAAATCACGTCTACAGAGTAAAAACTGGTTATAACAAAACAGGAAAAATACATGAGAAAAATATTAATTCATGGTAATGATTCCATTCATATAAAAATTTGTATTCAAATTGTGCGTATAGTATTTAGCTCTATTCTTTAAGCTATTTTCATCCTCCTTTTACATTTACAGCAGCCTTATAACCAAGTTAAAAAATAAAACATAAGAACTGAAACAAAAGGGAATATATTTTCTCATGATTGATAAGCTGTGGATCTACAACTGAGATACAGGGTTTCACATATTTACATTTTTCTATGTTATTTTGAAACTACCAATATTGTTATTTGGCAGGAAATTCCATATTATGGAATATTAAGTATTGAGGATTGGACTGTATGGATAATTTTATGCATGACATCATTTGTGGATAAAAGTGTATTCTCTCCCTTCTCTAAGTCAGTGGTTCTCACCTTTCCTTAAACCACAATATTATTTTTGCTGCTACTTCTTAAATGTAATTTTACTACTATTATGAATCATAGGTTAAATATCTGATATAGACCTCTGTAAAAGTGTCTTTTGACACCAAAAGTGTTGCTACATACAGGACAAGAACCACTGCTCTAATTGGTTACCAGTCATCAAATGACCTTTACTGAAGAAGGTGTTATATACTGAATAAAATATTTTATAATATAAAGTAAAGAATAGTTACATACTTCATGCAGTTAGAGAGAATGTCCACAAGAAAACACTCATAAATATGAAGAAGGATGATAAGGATCTAAAATAAATTGTTGTTGTTGTTGTTGTTGTTGTTGTTGTTGTTTTTATGGTGGTGGTTCCAATTTTCATTTTGTGACTTTTAAAAGTATTTTTTCATAAAAATATTTTTTCATAAAAATCCACTTTTGAAGAATTGCTCCAAACTATATATTTAAATTATTGGTGCTAATATGTGTATAGAAACAGGTGGGTAATTGGCTTTTCAGGATTACTGAAGCAAGAAGTTGAATGAAGTGTGAAATGAAAAATTTAACCCACACCTCAGACAGAGTAAGACAGGACTCTGCTGAAGGCCCTAGCAGGGCCTTTTGGTAAATGAAAATCACACAAGTGAATAATAAAGTCTCCTTGGAATTCAGGGCCCAGATGAGGACAGGTAGGTGTACCTTAAGATGCTCTTTAATTCCCACCCTTGTGTCAGTACATCTTGTTTACCTCTATGACAAGCTAAAGTTGTTATATTAATAATCTTTATTTCAAAGTGAAGTAATAGGTAATAAAGTTACTTGAAAGACTTGAACTTAATTATTCAACTTCACCTACATTTTAAAAATGTATTAAGGAGAATAAAATGAACAGAAAGAAATAACTGGGTGAGTTATTGGCCTTTACAAATAACAGGTTCAGTCCATTGTTATCAGTGAAATCCAAAAGCTTATACTTAGAGTTATGATCTCCATTAGCCTAATAAAAATTTTAGTCTTTTAAGAAAGGAGTTGAACATATCAGAAGATGGGAAAAAATCTCTCATATCATGGATTGGTAGAATTAACAATAAAAATGACAAGCCTACCAAAAGCAATATATAAATTCAATGCAATCCCCAGTAAAATTCTAACACAACAATTAGCAGACCTTGAAAGGACAATTCTCATCTTCAACTCCAGATAGTTGCAACAATTATGATCAATAAAAGAAGTTCTGGGGGTATCACCATCTCTAATTTCAAGTTGGACTTTTGAGATATAGTAACATGATATGCATGGTATGGACAAAAAAACAAACACAATAATCTATAGAATTTAATTGAAACACAGATATAAATCTGAGCATATTCAGACACGTGACTTTTGATAATGAAGACAGAATTATACACTTTAAAAAAAAGCATGTATCTTCAATAAAATATGCTGGTCAAACTAGATATGTATATAGTGACAAATGTAGAAAGATCCATATTTATTACATTGCATAATCTCAAGTCTAAGTGTATTTAATACTTCAGTATAAAACCAGGTATACTGAACCTGATAGAAAAGAAAGAGAGGAGCATTCTTGAATGCAATGGCCCAACAATGTGGAAAACAGCACAAATAATGAATGGAATGTCATGAAGGCATGCTGCAGAAGGCAAAGGGCACCATCAATTAGACAAATGGCTGCCTACGGAATGGATAAAACAATTCTACCAACTCCACTTCACATAGAGGACTAATTTTCAAAATATATTTAGAACTCAATAAACAAAAACAAATGATCCAATTTTAAACAAAATGGGGGATAGAACTAAACACAGAATTCTCCGTAGACAAATTTTAAATGGCTAAGAAATATTTTTAAAAGTGTTCAACATCCATGGGGATTGGGAAAAGGCCAAGCAAGACTACTTTGAGATTCTATTTTATACCTGTCAGAATGTGTAAGGCCAATAACCTAAGTGATAACTCATGCCAATGAGAATATGAAATAAGAACACTCTCCCATTGCTGGTTGGAGTGAAACTTGTACATCTACTATGTGAATGAGTATGGTGGTTCCTCAGAAAGTTGGGAAATAATATACCTCAAGAACCTGCCATACCATTCTTGATTTTGCTCAAAGGATGTTACATCCTGAAAGAAGGATAGTTGCTCAAACATGTTCATTCTGCATTTATTCATAATTACTGGAAACTGGGAAAAAAACCAAGATTTCCCTTAATAGATGAAAAACGAAGCAAAAAATGCATTATATTTACACAATGAAGTATTACTCAGTTAATTAAAAAATGTATATACATTTTAGCAAAATGGATGGAACTAGAAAAAATCATCATGAGTAATGTAACCCAAAGCTAGAAAAACAAATATATTATGTATTTACTTTTAAGTGGATACTAGCCATTAAAAAATGAAAACCAGGGGTTGGGGATTTAGCTCAGTGGTAGAGCGCTTGCCTAGAAAGCGCAAGGCCCTGGGTTCGGTCCCCAGCTCTGAAAAAAAGAAAAAAGAAAACGAAGAAAAAAAATGAAAACTAAGCTGTAACTCATAGACCAAGAGAGTTTAGTTAAAGAGGAGTGTTCTAGGGGGAAGGCATGAATCTGTCCTGGAAAGAGAAATAGCATAGATTTTTATAAAGAACTAGGGGTCACTATTGGAACAGATGGGATCAGGTGACAGAGAAGATGCAATGAAGTAAGAAAGTATAAAGATTGATGGTTGGAATTCGGAGGACTTTGGTGGGGGATTTGTGTTTGAAGCCTAGTGCAGGGGAATCTATTAAGGTCAACCTAATGAGGACTCCTAGTTATGCATCAGTAGAAAGTCTTAGCAGCACCTTTTATAGCCAGGCAAGATTTCCAGTGTGTTCTATTCAATTGAGTTGTTGGACAAGGGGCTCATAGATTTCCTTTAAGAATCTAGGCTGTTGCTAAAAACAAATGTTTCTCTGCACACTGACAGTAGTACACTTTGAGCAAGGAAAATATCCCTACAAGCATGGTACATGAAGGAGTCAGGATTTGCCTTCAAAGAGTCTTCAACCATATCTTCTAGTCTCTTTGGAGTAAGAAGGTTTTCTGCAGGTTGGAAAAAGAGTAATGTGGTCAACAACTCATCTAAAATTATCTTTGACCTACAATTTGATCTTCCTGTAAAATATGCTAGGACAGTGGTGGCATAGAACTTGTGGAAATAGTCAAACAATGTCTGATTTGATTTAAGGTCCCTTCCGTGAGAAGGGACACCTACTTTACACTACTTTTGTGGTTAAGAAAAAAGACTCAATAGCCCTTAAGACTCAAGATAATACTAAATGTAATTTGCCTAAAAATAATTTATTATCATTACAATTACTAGTACATTTATTAAAATAATTCCAGATGATATTGTACTATATTCAAATCAATGCCTTATTCAGTCATCATCAGAGAGGCTATATTCAGCAACTGATGAAAACAGTTGGAGATCCAACAGCCAGCGATTATGTAGAAGGAGAGTCTAACTTGAAGGTCTCTATCAAATCTCTCTTTTCAGGGAATCCCACTAGAAAGGTCAAAGAAAGATTGTAGGGATGAATGGGGATGAAGGACTCCATGAAAACACAGACCACTAAATCAACTAAGGAAGTCAGATATGAGTTTACAGATTGAAAGAGCAAACACCAGGACAACATAGGGCTTCACTAGATCCTTTCCATATGTATCCGAACAATTATGTAGTATTGTATGGGACTCTGGACTATGATAATTGGGTCTCTGACCCTGTTGCTTGCTCTTGGGACTCTTTTTCTCTTGTTTGGTTGCTATGTCCAACTTTCACCTGAAAATTTTTGCTTTATGTTGTGCACTTTATTGTGTCCTATTGGTTACTGTTTCTTAGCAGCATATTATTTTCTAATAAGAGACAGAAAGGGAGTGAGTAAAAACGAACAATCTCCAAATTTCATTGCAGTGTTTGGGTTTTTCTGACTTAAACTTCACCAGGGAGAATGAGGTCATTAATAGCACCATTTTACAGATAAGAAAATCTGGGTTAACAAAAGTCATTCTTTTTCCCAATATTATTATGCAAATGAATCCCAGAAGAAGGCTTTCTGCTCAGGATTCACATTAACAGTGTCTCTTCATCCCTAAAGTTCTGCCTTGTAACCTTCTTCTGATGTCATGTCAGACATGGTAGAATATAGATAGAGAAAACTGCAATTATGTCTTTCAATCACAAATACAAATCAGAGAGTCAAATAGCTGTGGGTCAAAGTGTGTCCCTGCACTCTAAAAATCTGCCTCCTGAGGAGCACTTCCTTCTATAAGACTGGATCCACTAAATCTATCCAAGCAGAACCAACAACTTGAGTCTGGGGGTACAATTGTGTGTATCTTTCTCTCCCATGTCCACCTGCCTTGATGTCCTAATTAATTATAGACAACAAAGCAATGTCAGGTAGACATGTGCTGAAAGCTCTTGAACTATTAGTATAAATAGACCATTACACATTTTAATTTCATTTTAGGAGTGGTTATTTTAGTAATGATAAATTGGTTAAGATAGCATCATGACCTGGAGATGAACCACTTAACTTTGTTAGCCATGAGTTTTCTAATCTTTACTTAAGAATATTAATATTTCAATCACTAGAGTTTTAAATGGAAATAATAAGAAATTCACATGATTCTACATGTTCAATACACTCATCAACCCTTTCAGGAAACTTAAGCATTATGGTTGTAACCATGAATAAACTAAAAATGTGTTTGAAGATGGTTCACTTGCAAGTAATGTAGACACTCCTAGAAAATAAGATGTTGAATTCAAGGGGAAAGGGCATGTGACATAATTTAAAATCTGCTACTCTAGTACCACCCATAAAACCTGTATTTGTTCCCTATTATATAAGAAGAAAATCATGTTTTTCTCCAATGTCCTACACAATGAACATGATGGATTCTCCTTGAATTCATGTTTCTGACTTTGCTATTGCTGATCTGTATGTAGGTACATTACACTGCTTTAATTTCCTTCTAAATAAAACATACAGGACATTTTTGCCAATTCCTCAGCTTTTTTACAATTTAAAGATTACTTACATAGATAATTCCCCTAACAGAATTATGGAATAATACCTGTTGACCATTAGAAACAAATGCATTTGTTCTAAAATGATTGTTATATTATGGACAAGAAAATAGGTAAATATGAACTAACAAGAATTCCATTGTTCTTTCATGTAATGCTCTGGAAAACAAATTAGAAGAAATTAAGAAAACCCATCATAATTTATGGTAGGAATACAAAAGATGATGGATGTAGTAATGAGTATATTTTAAGGAAGAAAAATAAATTCAAGTATTAAATTCAGTGAAGACATGGGTTCTTGTCGATTCTAAAGCTGTGGAATAAACTGTCAAAGGATTTTCCATTTATAAATGTTAGATCTTGAAGGAGTTCTGTCACTGTTCCGTCAAGTGGAAAAAGATCTCCAGGAGATTCTTCAATCCCACAGATCAGTAGTGAATGAAAGTGCACAAAGGCTTCTGTGATTGACTGCATGGAGGAGCACTGTTCTTGTACTCTCTATTTGTGTACCTACTTTTAGCTCTTTGTCTTTCTTCGTCATAAGTGTAGTTTATGATATTTTGATGACAAAGCCAGTATTTTGAGAGCAGGGAAAAGTGCATTTGATGAATATCATTATACACAGCCTCAGCCTTAGCTCCCAGGATGCCTTCAGAGAAACCACATTATAAAATGAAGGGTTTCACTATCAAGAACTCTGCATTAAAAGATAAATATTTCTTAGAAATAGTCCATTAGTAATGAGGACTATCGTACTAAGCATAAAGTCATTCAGGCAATGGTGTTTATTATAATCAAATCAGTTTTTGACTTGTATTTTAGGCTGGAGGGCATGTTGTTTGTTATGTCTGTGCTCTAATGAAAACACATCCAATTAAGATATGTAAGTGGGAAGTTAAATTTAAGGGACTGGCCACTCAAATTTTGACAAAGCTACAGTTAGTATAAGGGTTACACAAATTGGACTTGATGTATTTTTTTCCCTTTTATTGAAGGTTTCCTCAAAAATAAATAGATAGATAGATAAATAAATAAATAAATAAATAAATAAATAAGGTGGGAGAGTGCTCCAGGAAAGAATGGTAAAATAGGGTGATTGACATGTACTATGAAATTCCTGAATAATCAATAAAAATATTACATTGAAGAAAAAAGGAATGTAAAAATACAAAATTCCTTTACAATTTTAATAAATATATACCACAATTTTCTACTTTCTTTAACTTCTATAACTTTGCTTCATTATTACTATTATTATTATTATTATTAATATTGTTATTAATCACCCCATTCATTTACATCTCAAATGATATCCCACTTCCAGGTTACCACTCTCTCTGGCCTCACTGCTCCAGCTTCCCCCTATCCTGGGCCATCAAACCTCCACAAGATCAAGGACACCCCCTCCCACCAATGTCAGATAAGCCCATTCTCTACTACATATGTATCTGGAGCCATGGGTCCCTTTCTATACACTCCTTCGCTGGAGGTCTAGTACCTTGGAGCACCGGGTGCTTTAGCCAACCAACATTGTTCTTCCTATGAGGATGCAATCTCCCTCTGCTCTTCCAGTCCTTCCAGTAGCTCACCCACCTGGGACCTTGAGGGTCCTCGAGTTCAGTCTGTTGCTTGACTCCAAGCATCCACATCTGAATTGGAGACTTGCTGTGAAAACCTCCCTAGGAACAGCCATACCAGGTTCTTGCCTTCAAGCGCCTCTTGGCAACAGCAACAGTGTCTGTCAAGGTTTGGTGTCTGCAGACAAGACGGATCCCCAGTTATGGCAAACCCCTGGACGGCCCTTCCTTCAGTTGCTGTTACACTTTTGTCCCTGTTTTTCTTTTTGACAGGACCATTTCTGGGTTGAAAACTTTGAGATGGGTGGATGGCCCCATCGCTCGACTGGGACCATGCCTATCTACTGGAGGTGGTCTCTACAGGTGCTATCACCCCTTTGCTGCACATTTAGGCTAAAGTCATCCCTGTTGGGTCCTGCGAGACTCTGACTTTCCTGGTGTCTGGGACCCTCCAGGGATTATCCGCAGTGCTGATATTCCCACGGGTACATATTTTTCTTTGATTTCCTGACCATCTGTACCTCTTTCCTGTCCCTTTCAGTACTTGATACTGTTCCCTTATATCCTCCCCCACTTTGCTTCTTTCTTATTTCACAAGAAATATAAAGGAAGGGAGCAATAAGTCTTCAGTGCCCACAGATGTGATTTCCTTAAAAAAACATGTAAATGAATCATTAAGAGGCAAAAATATGATTTTGGGAATGCCATTATAAAAGGAGCTTGTAATCTAACAATTTTTCAAAGGAATATAAAATATATGGCAACTCTTATCTAGACATACTATCTTCAGAAGAATTATTTCTCCATTAATACTAGATAACCGCATTTGTAGAATATCAAGGTATGTATGAGTAGATGTGTCATAATGAAGTCACAGTTCAAAATTATTATAAAGAAATGTTATTGAGCCCCTTCCTCTCCATGGCAAAAATGTATCATTCATTAGTGGAAATTTTCCAGATGACCTCATTTTTATCTAAGTCAATATATCCTAGCACAACATTGTTCATTTTACACTTTGGTTTTTCCCCCCATTTTTGGATATTTTTTATTTATATTTCAAATGTCATCCCCTTTCCTGGTTTCCCATCCATAAAATTCATATCCCAACCCGGCTCCCCCTTCTTCTATGACGGTTTTCCCACCCACCCATGCAGCCCTTTCCAACTGTACACACTGACATTCTCCTACACTAAGGCATGTAGCCTTGGCATGTCCAAGAGCTTCTCCTCCCATTGGTGCCCAACAAAGCCATCCTCTGCTACATATGCAGCTGGAGCCATTGATATGTCCATGTGTACTCTTTGGGTAGTGGTTTAGTCCCTGGGAGCTCTGCTTGGTTGCAATGTTATTCTTATAAGTTTCGAAAACCCCTTCAGCTCCTTCAATCCTTTCTCTAACTTCTCCATCGGGGACCTCGTTCTCAGTTCAATGGTTGGCTGCCAGCATCCTTCTCTGTATTTGTCATGCTGTGGCAGAGCCTCTCAGAATACAGCGATATCAGATTCCTCTCTATTTGCACTTCTTGGCATCAGCAATATTGTTTGGGTTTGGTGTCTGTATATAGGCTGGATCCCCAGGAGGGGTCTTTTCTGGACAACCTTTCCTTCAGTCTCTGCTCTATTCTCTGTCTCTGTATTTTCTCCTGTGAAAACTTTGTTCCACCTTCTAAAAAGGACTGAAGCATCTGACCTTTGTTCATCCTTCTTCTTGAGCTTCATGTGGTCTGTTGATTGTATCATGGGTAATCAGAGTTTTGGGGATAATATCCACTTATCATTGAGTGCATACCTTGTGTGTTTTTCGTGTGTGTGTGTGTGTGTGTGTGTGTGTGTGTGTGTGTTTGGGTTTCCCCATTTAAGGATGAAATTTTCTACTTCCATACATTTGCCTAATAATTTCATGAAATCATTGTTTTAAATAGCTGAGTAGCACTCCATTGTGTAACTGAATCACATTTTCTATATCCATTCCTCTTTTGAGGGACATCTGGGTTCTTTCCAACTTCTGGCTATTATAAATAAGACTGCTGTGAACATAGTACAGCATTCATCCTAGTTATAGGTTTAGCACCTTTTGAATATATGCCCAGGTATAGCTGGGTTCTCAGGTAGTACTATTTCTAATTTTCTGAGGAAACTTCAGACTGATTCCAAAATGTTTGTACCACCTTGCAATCCTACCAATAATGGAGGAGTGTTTCCCTTTCTCCACATCCTCAACAGCATCTCTTGTCACATGAGTTTTTGATATTAGCCATTCTGACTTCTGTGAGGTGGATTCTCTGTGTTGTTTTTACTTGCATATTTCCCCGATGACTAAGGATATTGAACATTTCTTTAGGTGCTTCTCAACAATTCAATATCATTGGTTTGGCATTCTTTGATTAGCTCTGTACCACATTTTTAATGGGGTTATTTGATTCTCTGGAGTTTAACTTCTTAAGTTCTTTGTATATATTAAATATTAGCCCTTAATGAATGTAGGTTTGGTGTAGATCTTTTTTCAATCTGTTGGTTGCCATTTTGTCCTAATGACAGTGTCCTTTGCCTTACATAAGATTTGCAATTTTATGAAGTCCCATTTGGCAATTCTTGATCTTAGAGCATAAGCCATTGATGTTCTGTTTTGGAAGATTTTCCCAGTGCCCATGTGTTGGAGGCTCTTCCCCACTTCTTATTCTATTAGTTTGAGTGTATCTGGTTTATGTGGAGGTCCTTGATCCACATGCACTTGAGCTTTGTACAGGGCAATAAGGGTGGATTGATTTGCATTCTTCTTCATGCTGACCTCCACTTGAACCAACACCATTTATTGAAAATGCTATATTTTTCAAACTAGATGGTCTTAGCTCCTCTGTCAAAGATCAAGTGACCATAGGAGTGAGGGTTCACTTCTGAGTCTTCAATACTATTCCATTGATCTAACTGCCTGTCTCTTTACCAATACCACACAGTTTTTTTCACTATTGCTCTGTAATATAGCGTGAAGTCAGGGATGGTGATTTTGCCATTTTGCCAGAAGTTTTTTTTTTTTTTTTTTTTTTTTTTTTTATTAACTTGAGTATTTCTTATATACATTTGAAAGTGTTATTCCCTTTCCGGTTTCCGGGCAAACATCCCCTCCCCCTCCCTTCTTTATGGGTGTTCCCCTCCCCATCCTCCCCCCCTTGCCGCCCTCCCCCCAACAGTCTAGTTCACTGGGGGTTCAGTCTTAGCAGGACCCAGGGCTTCCCCTTCCACTGGTGCTCTTACTAGGATATTCATTGCTACCTACGAGGTCAGAGTCCAGGGTCAGTCCATGTATAGTCTTTAGGTAGTGGCTTAGTCCCTGGAAGCTCTGGTTGTTTGGCATTGTTGTTCATAAGGGGTCTCGAGCCCCTTCAATCTCTTCCAGTTCTTTCTCTGATTCCTTCAATGGGGGTCCTATTCTCAGTTCAGTGGTTTGCTGCTGGCATTCGCCTCTGTATTTGCTGTATTCTGGCTGTGTCTCTCAGGAGAGATCTACATCCGGCTCCTGTCAGCCTACACTTCTTTGCTTCATCCATCTTGTCTAATTGGATGGCTGTATATGCGTGGGCAACTTTTGTTTGTTTGTTTGTTTGTTTGTTGTTTTTGACCTTCCAGAGAAATCTGCAAATTGCTCTTTCTAATTCTATGAAGAATTGAGTTGGAAGTTTGATGGGGATTGCACTGAATCTCTAGATTGCTTTTGGCAATATGGTCATTTTTCCTATATTAATCCTGCCAGTCCATGGGAATGGGATATCTTTCCATCTTCTGAGATCTTCTTTGATTTCTTTCTTCAGAGGCTTGAAGTTTTTGTTACAGAGACCATTCACTTGCATGGTGATAGTCACATCAAGGTATTTTATATTATTTGTGACTATTGGGAAGGCTGTCATTTCCCAAAAGAAGATAGCCACACAAACCTAATTCCACCTCTAACAAAAAGCAACAGGATAAACAATCACTATTAATTAATATTTCTTAACATCAATTCATACAATACCCCAATAAAAAGACATAGACTAACAGACTGGATATGTAAAGAAGACACAACATTTTGCTGCATACAGGAAACACATCCCAGTGACAAAAACTGATACTACCTCAGAGTAAAAGACTGGAAAACAATTTTCCAAGCAAATGATCCAAAGAAACTAGCTGGAGTAGCCATTCTAATATTGAATAAAATCTACTTTTAACCAAAAGTTATCAAAAAAGGCAAGGGAGGACACTCATATTCATCAAAGGAAAAATTCACCAAGATGAACTCTCAATCCAGAATATCTATGCTCCAAATGCAAGGTCACCCACATTCATAAAAGTAACCTTACTAAAGTTCACAGCACAAATTATACTTCACACAATAATAATGGAAGACTTCAAACAAGATCGGCACATTCAGGGTGGTATGGCCTTAGACTAGTGGGAGACTTCAACACTCCACTCTCAGCAATGGACAGATTATGGAAACAGAAACTAAACAGAGACACAGAGAAGGTAACAGAAGTTATGAAACACATGGATTTAACAGATTTCTTCCTAAAACAAAAGAATATACCTTCTTCTCAGCATCTCATGGTTCCTAATCCAAAGTTGACCATATAATCAGTCAGAAAACAGGCCTCAACAAATACAGGAAGACATAAATAATCCCATGCATCCTATCCACTATGGACTAAGGCTGGTCTTCAATAACAACAAAAATGACAGAAAGCCTTTATACACACAGAAGCTGAACAATGTACTAATCAATGATAACTTGGTTAAGGAAGAAATAAAGAAAGAAATTAAAGACTTTTTAGAATTTAAAGAAATTGGAGGGACAAGATACCCAAACTTATGGGACACAACGAAAGCAGTGCTAAGAGGAAAACTCATAACTCTGAGTGCCTCCGAAAAGAAACTGGAGAGATAAAACACTAGCAGCTTGGACACCTAAAAGCTCTAGAACAAAAAGACACAGATACACCCATGAGGAACAGATGGCAGGAAATACTCAACCTCAGGGCTAAAATCAACTAATTTGAAACAAAACGAAAATTTTAATATGCATAATCAACACCAGGAGCTGGTTTTTTGAGAAAATCAACAAGATAAATTAACCCTTATCAAGACTAACCAGAAGGCACAGATAGAGTATCCAAATCAGAAATGTACAAAATCAGAAATGAAAAGGGAAATATAACAACAGAAACTTAGAATACTCAAAAAAACATCAGATCCTACAATAAAAGACTATACTCAACAAAACTGGAAAATATGGATGGAATGGACAATTTTCTAGACAGATACCAGGTACTGAAGTTAAATCTGGATCAGATAAACCCTCTAAACAGTCCCATAACCACTAAAGAAATAGAAGCAGTTATTAAAAGTCTCCCAACCCAAAAAACCTCAGGATCAGATGGGTTTAGTGGAGAATTTTATCAGACTTTCATAGAAGACCTAATACCAATACAGTCCAAACTATTCCACAAAATAGAAACAGAAGGGAAACTACACAATTCCTTCTATGAAGCCATAATTACATTCATATCTAAACCATGCAAAGACCCAACAAAGAAAGAGAACTTCAAAATTCCCTTATAAATATCAATGCAAAATTACTCAATAAAATTCTCACAAATAGAATCCAAGAACATAAAATGATCATCCATCATCATCAAGTAGGCTTCATCCCAGGGATGACAGGATAGTTCAATGTATGAAAATCCATCAATGTAATCCACTATATAAACAAACTCAAAGAAAAACACCACGTGGTCATCTCATTAAATGCTGAGAAAGGATTTGACAAAATTCACCACTCCTTCCTGTTAAAAGTCTTCAAAGGGTTATGAATTCAAGGCCCATATTTTAGCATAGTAAAAGCAGTATACAGCAACCTAGTAGCCAACATAAAACTAAATGGAGAGAAACTTGAAACGAGTCCACCAAAATCTAGACAAGGTTGCCCAAACTCTCTCTACCTATTCATTATTTTACTCAAAGTCCTATCCAGAACAATCAGAAAAGAAAAGGAGGTCAAAGGGACACAAATTGGAAAGGAAGAAGTCAAAATATTACTATTTGCAGATGATAGGATTGTATACTTAAATGACCCCAAAAATTCCACCAGAGAACTCCTAAAACTGATAAACATCTTCAGCAAAGTGGCTGGATATAAAATTAACTCAAAGAAATCAGTAGCCTTCTTCTACTCAAAGGATAAACAGCCTGAGAAAGAAATTAGGGGAACTTCACTTTATAATTGTATTTGGTTATATAATTACTTGTATTATTTTCTCAATTCTTTGGAATGGGTTCTCTGATGCCAGGGATTTTTTTTGGCATAATTCACATGAAAATTCAGAGCTCATTAAATAAGTCTTTGCAAAAAAAATCTGTAAATAAATATTTACCTAAGTAGTATAAAAATAGGACAAAAACATGATACAAGATATAGATCACTATAACATCATAATTATTTGCTCAGCAATTCCTTTTGTATTTTCTTTTTCATGTAAATATTATGTAATAAATCTGTTGAAAATGTAAAGATAATTAATATAGTCAAATTGTATTGATTTCATTCATTAAAGAAATTAAAATAAAAGAGATGTTTCAGCTGGTACAGCTACTAAAACAAGGCTTCAAAACAAAACTGAACAATTTTTAAAAATCAGATAAATATGTAACAACAAATTGAAAAAGGGATTGTGTTGTTATTTTCTATATCCTGCATCAGTTTTCTTAGCTTGGTATTGGAGCAATTATAAATCAATGTTATTTTTCCCTTGAAGAGACAGAAATCCCTATGTTTCTACCTATCATTCATTTTCATACTTACATGTTTATTTCCAGACTAAAACTTTTTGTGTGCCAAGTGTTAGTATTTGTCCCTATAGGTGATATAAATATGACAAGGCAGATAAAATGCTTATTGCACAAATCTGAGTACCAGAATTCAAGTCAACAGCATCATATAAAATGTAGAATCTACTGCTCAGGAGATAGAGACCAGTAATCATGGATCAAATGTTTCATAGATCATATTAATCTGTGAGTTCCAGATTTAGCAAGAGACCTGCCTCCATAAATAAATAAAGGAATCATGAAAGCTACTTAACAAACCTCTGGCCTCCACATGTATGTCCCTGCATGTTCACATGTACACACATGCACATGGAAACACACACACCTTGCACATATAAAATAATAAAATAAACTAAATATTATATACCCTAAGACTCATTATTTGTTGGCATAAATTTATGAAATAATATTGCAATACCTTCGGTGAGCACAGATAAACCTAAGTAAATCTTCTTGAAATGGATGAGAGAAATCTATCAGAGAGGCAAAACCGTAAGAGAGGTTAGGTCAGACCAAAGTAGTTCCTGTTATGCCATACAAGGCAACTCAAATATAATAACTGCTTTTTCACTTTATATAATTTCATTTAGTTAATTCCAAGTACTGCTTGAAAATATTAATTAGAAAACCCTATAAATTATCCATTCATGAGATGGAAATTATTCTGAACAGTGTGAAAAAATTCCCTGCCTTACCATTCTGGTTATCCTAGAATGAAAGACATCACTCTGTCTACTATATCCGCAATGCAATAGGCTACAAGCCACATATTACTCATCCAGTAGTCATCTCATTGATCACTTCAACTCTTATGACATCCGTATATTCTGCCTTAATTGGTCCTGCTTTTTCATTATAATGGATTCAGAAAACTAAATAGTAAATAGTGATGGTGGCACTTTGGAAAAAAGTATTCTAAAGAGGCACATAAATAAATGATGAATAAATAAAAAGTTTAGACTTAATTTGAAAATATAAAACATAGATGTTGACATGGCTAAATGAATGGTAAGAAAAACAAACCAGAGAATATCAAGCACACACACACACACACACACACAGAACACACACACACACACACACACACGCACACACACACACACACACACACACACACATTTGTATGGTGTTCTGTTATAGATCCTGGAAAGAAAAAAGATCATAGTTTTCTATCATGTACAATATTAGTTTCAGGCAAAACCCCGGGGCCTTTTGGGTGAAAGCAATTACTATTACTAGAGGAGACATATTTAGAGTGAAGGGAGATGACACCGAAGGGAAAATCAATTTACATGAGATTTTCATAACATCTCCACTATAAATAGTGCTCATTTAAAATGGCCTCCCATCTATGATGGTTGAAGCTCCAATGTGGATACAATAATTCACTGAGTACATTTACAAAAATTATAATGTAAATCTGTGAGGAGCAGGACTTCTCAGAACAACATGTTCCTTGCATAAAGTGTCTGCCCTTATTAGGGCTTACAGATAGACAAAAAAAAATAAATATAGTAATTACAGAAATCAGAATCAGAGGAGTCTGCTAATCTTCTAGTTAAAACCTAAGCACCTAGGAAAGGTATTTGAATTCAGCCTGGGTGTGAAGACCTAAAGATTGGAAGCACCAATTCCCCCCCAAGAGAGGATGTGTTGACATAGCAACTTAAACACTTATATTTCCTTCCTTCTCATCTTGCTATATTAAGGCTTTTAAAGGACTAGTCTGTGTTATTTTCTCAGACAACAGAATCAAATATTCATGTCCATAAGGTACGTGATCACAGATACATCCAGCATTAATAGTTTACCTAATATTAGAATTGGCCCTTATCTGAGTCAAATGCACAGTGTGGCTGTTCACCATTTTAGCTACCACCGTTCTTACATTTACAGATTCAGAAACTGAATTTGGTAAGTCCATCCTCAGGTCCATTTACTTTAGGTGACAATATTCACGAAGGACATAAGATTATACCTAAGAATAGAAGAACACTTATATCAACTTGTCAGTCCATTTCCCCCTGGGCAATAGCCTGGAAACTGAACAAGGCTGGGACAGTCATATTGATAAAGACTTTAAAATGAGTTATTATAATAAACTCATTCAACTGTGTGTAAAATGCAAAATAAAATAATGATTATATGTATTGTCAAAGGCTGGAGTAGAGCTAAAAATAAATGCATGCATATTGTTCTTCAAATGCTTTTTGCTATTTCTCTATGGCAATGTAAAAATGATTCCTGCTTTAGACCCTAGAAAAACTGAGTGGAAATGAATAAATGTTTTTGGTAAAGAATTTTTGAAAGATATACAGGTAGTTTTGGTTGTTATTATTGTAAATACAAGATAGGAAGTTGTGAAATTTTTCTCAAATAGTTAAAATATTAAATTGAAAGTATGTTGTGACATTTATATATAAACTTTTTTTAACATTCTATTGCAACTCTTTCAACTTTTCCATACACACATTGGATACATAAACTTATATTGTGTAAAAATCCTGGATTTTAGCTGGAGATAAATCACTGTATATATTCATATCATTTAGTATCTCTCTCTCTCTCTCTCTCTCTCTCTCTCTCTCTCTCTCTCTCTCTCTCTCTTCCTCTTTCTCTCATATATGTACATGGGTTGTATTTTGGATGTGATTTTAAATTATGCCTACCATCATTTTCCATATTTATTAATTTTTTGGATAAATGTCACTGTATATGTCAGTGTAATTTTTCTTATTTGTAAAATATAATAACTTCAAAGATGTAGAAATTTTGTGTTAATAACATGGATATTCTTGAATTTAGAATTAAAGAGGATATACATGTTTCCAAAATTTATCTTGTGAGAAAAATATTTTGCACATAAAGATATGTTTGTATTATGTTTGTAAAGTGTATTTCCTTAGCTTAATTTCTTCTTTATTTTTAATCATATTTTGTTATTTTTTACTAGTCCTCTATTTATTTAATGGTTAATGATAATTATTAATAAAAATATTTTCCTCTTCTTGCCTTTGTTTTTTGATTAGTGGTTTGTTGAATGATATTAGTGTTATCTGACATTGAGAATTGTCATGGGCCAGGTTCTTCACTCAGTATTTATAATAGGATATTTGGGATGAAACACATGCAACATTCTGTGATTCATGTATGAAGGTCCTATTCAAGCTCACATTATTAAGCTTTGGTATGTATATCCTTGGACTATTTAGAAAGATGTTTAAATATGTTGGAAGTTGGGGACAGTCCAGAAAAGCCAAGTCAGTATACACTTCTCTTTGTGGCATGTATTTTGTCCCACCATTTCTTTTATATCTCTTTGTTTTCTGGCCACCATAGCATGAGCAATGATCCTCTTTCATGTCTCTCTGATGGTGCTGTGCCTCACTACTATAGGCAAATTATTGCTGGTCATCAGTGGATCTGAATCACAAAAAAGGAAGCCAAACTAAATCCTCAAAATGAAGTCACTCACCACATTAATGAGAAATGCATATTTACTACCACAAAATCATACATATGTGTGAAAAAAGATTATATAGGTGCATTTATATACAAATTCACTCATGTTTAACATTTAAGCATATAGACACGGAGACAATATTGCAAGGTTTCCTCATAGATCAATCATGTGAAAAATATTTTCCAACACCCATGGCTTATGCTCTAAGATCAAGAATCGACAAATGGGATCTCATAAAACTGCAAAGCTTCTGTAAGGCAAAGGACACTGTGGTTAGGACAAAACGGCAACCAACAGATTGGGAAAAGATCTTTACCAATCCTACAACAGATAGAGGGCTTATATCCAAAATATACAAAGAACTGAAGAATTTAGACAGCAGGGAGACAATAACCCTATTAAAAAATGGGGTTCAGAGCTAAACAGAGAATTACAGCTGAGGAATGCCGAATGGCTGAGAAACACCTAAAGAAATGTTCAACATCGTTAGTCATAAGGGAAATGCAAATCAAAACAACCCTGAGATTTCACCTCACACCAGTGAGAATGGCTAAGATAAAAACTCAGGTGACAGCAAATGCTGGCGAGGATGTGGAGAAAGGGAACACTCCTCCATTGTTGGTGGGGTTGCAGACTGCTACAACCATTCTGGAAATCAGTCTGGAGGTTCCTCAGAAAATTGGACATTGAACTGCCTGAGGATCCAGCTATACCCTCCTGGGCATATACCCAAAAGATGCCCCAACATATAAAAAAAGACACGTGCTCCACTATGTTCATCGCATGACCTTATTTATAATAGCCAGAAGCTGAAAGAACCCAGATGCCCTTCAACAGAGGAATGGATACAGAAAATGTGGTACATCTACACAATGGAATATTACTCAGCTATCAAAAACAATGACTTTTGTGAAATGAAAAGGCAAATGGTTGGAACTGGAAACTATCATCCTGAGTGAGCTAACCCAATCACAGAAAGACATACATGGTATGTACTCATTGATAAGTGGCTATTAGCCCAAATGCTTGAATTACCCTAGATGCCTAGAACAAATGAAACTCAAGACGGATGATCAAAATGTGAATGCAGATCTCTCCTGAGAGACACAGCCAGATTACAGCAAATACAGAGGCGTATGCCAGCAGGAAAGCACTGAACTGAGAACAGGACCCCTGTTGAAGGAATCAGAGAAAGAACTGGAAGAGCTTGAAGGAGCTCGAGACCCCATATGTACAGCAATGCCAACCAACCAGAGCTTCCAGGGACTAAGCCACTACCCAAAGACTATACATGGACTGACCCTGGACTCTGACCCGTAGGTTGCAATGAATATCCTAGTAAGAGCACCAGTGGAAGGGAAGCCCTGGGTCCCTGCTAAGACTGAACCCCTAGTGAACTAGACTGTTGGGGAGAGGGCAGCAATGGGGGAGGGTTGGGAGGAACACCCATAAGGAAGGGGGAGGGGAGGGGATGTTTGCCGAAACCGGAAAGGGAATAACACTCGAAATGTATATAAGAAATACTCAAGTTAATAAAAAAAAAAAAAGAAAAATATTTTCCAAACCTTCTGAATGAAATATTAAATATGTTTGCTTTTAAAAAAGTCATTAAGAGTATTGTTTATGAAATAAGACCAGTAAAAATTTCTACATATTTTAAATACAAATACATTTTTCAAATATTTCTCAATCTGTCATCTGTCGAATCTACTGATGTGAGTTCAGTGGGTCTATATTTAGTCCAAATGATATGCATTTTTATTTTTCTTTCCCTTTCTCTTCCTTATATTTCAGACATTTCTGTGAGAATCCATAGCCAAAGAAAGAAAATCCTTGGTGTATAGATAAATTAAATGTTCAATCATGTTATAAAGACTCTTCTGTGTGTCCATTTGAAGAAAACAGAGTAAACCTAAGATTTTTTTTCTAGCCTGCATATGTCTTTATCCCCATTTTAACAAGGACAGACAAATGTACTGTGTGATGTGAGGTGCAGGGTTTTTGTTGGTGTTGGTGGTTTGTTTGTTTGTTTGGTTTTTGTTTAGTTTAATTTTGTTTTGTTTCATCAAAAGGGCAAATGTAGAAATAATGATGTGAATAGGAGACTTTGCTAGTCTTTTCTCTGCACATTTTATTTTGTTTAAATGCAGCTTCATTAAACGTGAGCTTGTTATAAACAAGAAAAAATAAAAGGTAAATGAGTTTTATTTTTGACATGATTCCCAAGTAGAAATTTAAAAATTAAAAATTAAAGGAATCCTGGCTAAATTTGTGCTTTGTTTGTGTTTCAGATAGACCTTACTGATGAATTAGCCATTAGTTGTTAAGGCCAACTCTGAAGGGGTAAATTTTTTCGCATTTAGTTATTTTGAACTTTTTGTGCGTACAAAGCTTCAATATCTATTTTTGCACCCCATACTCTTATTTTCTTTTTAACTTCTTCTGCCTTTGCTCTTCCAAAATATGTTTTAATGGTATATCTCAGAATTTATTTGTAAAAACAACTTAGAGTATATACGAATGTAACCTAGGTAAGGTAGCTTTAGAGAACATTCCGAGCAGCCTGTACACTTTTATGTGACTTCAAGAAGCACTTCTGGAGCCGTGACAATTGTCCCCAGTAGTTGTGAGTCATAAGTGAGGGTGGACACTAAGAGCAGCAGGAAGTGTGACAGCCCCTCCACCATTGGAATGCAGGCACACAGCAGAGCCAGCCTCACCATCCAGGCTTAGTTTTGCTGGCTCTCTCTGTCTCTCTCCCTGAATGCTGTGCTGTGTCAGCCAGCTCACGCTCTAAGCCTTTCATTCACTTAAAGAGAGTCTGAAAGTTAAAGTATGAGCAGAATCCATGTTGGTTCTACACAGGTTTTTATCATTACTGATAAAGATACTAAAAATAGTACTTTCAATGTCTTTTTCCTGAGAGCCTGAATCTGAAAAACTTGTCTTTACAGTGGTTGCTTGCTCTTTTTCTTCAAACAAGTTAAATTGACTAATATTTTTCCTGTGCTTCAATCAAAGCATCTTTTTAAATTTAGATGCTCCTTATTTTTTTTGAGTATATTGTGAGCAGTTTTCATACTTAAATAGTATTTCTGGGGATTTTACGTGCCTTGGAAATAAATATGTGGATAATTATTTATTTTGTGTAATTGTGTGTCTGTGTACGCACCCATGCGCATCTGTGTGTATGTGTGTGCATGTAAGAAACTGAGCACAAAAGCATAAACATAAATGATGTAATGAGATAATGTGTATGTGAATATTGTAGGGCATGTATTGGGAAGTTAGTCAACTCCTCCCCTGTTGCTGAGTCCGAATCAGTCTTATCATGCTGGAGTTGCTTATTGGAGCTTCAAAACTTATTCTCCTGTCTCCATTTGTCACCTCACCTTAGGACTGTCAACACTCCAGACGCACACATTTGTACATGCCATTTTATGTGGTTCTATGGAATCAAATCCAGCTTTCTTTGGCAAGTACTATAAATCGGTAACTATAGCCCGGGGCTGTAAAAGAGTTACTTAGAATGTCACTTTACATCATAGTTCTGAGAGGCAAATGAATGGTTTTGTAAATAATTGAATGGTAGTAACAATCAAACCACCATCTTTATCATTTCTGGGAGCACAAGTCTGAGTGGAAATTAATTTCGTATTTTTCCCATAGGAAAAATAAATAAAAACTGTGGAGTCCACAAATGCCGGGAATGTAAAAACTATTTATGAGATGCAGACATTAGTGAAGGCACACTTTTTTATGGAGATATTGATTCTAACTAGATACCACTGGACAAAACTTTACTTACATGTGTGTAAAGCTACAAAAGGGAAGCCTAATTTTTAATGATCTCTTAATGGAAGAAATGGACTTCAAGGACTCAGCTACAAATAGACCTATCCAATCTGTACTTCTATTCACATGATTTCCTCAGCAGGAAAATAATAATCTGGGTTCACCTGGGAATTAGACCACAAACACTATAACAGCAGTAAGTGGTCTCCTGTAGTAAGGCCACAAAAAATATCAAAGCAAAAACAGGCATTTAGAAATTAAATAATAATTCTTAGCTTCTTATGTTTGAAGCTGTTCTAATATTTTGAAATAATAACATGAAGTTTCTTTTGTAAAATTTTCACGTACAATGGTCTGTGGAAAGAGTGAAATTAACCAGAAATGTGGCTATGAAGAGACTTAAGTTATTCATGCATTCATTCAGTCAAATACTCCTTTTCAATTGCTCATGTATTCTTTGTTTTGCTTTGGTTCATTTTGAAACAGCCTAATTTTGTAGATCAGGCTGACATTGAACTAGACACATTGTCTTGGCTAGAAGTAGAATCAAGACCCTTCTACCCTCTGCTTTCTAGGTACTCATCATTTCTTTATTCATCTTCTAACTTCCAGAGTGGCTAGTCAATAAAAGGCTGGGATGCTTACAGTAAAGAGTTCACTGAGTATTGATTTAATTTTATACAAGGATCTGAAAATCCCACCAAACCAGAGATTTCTGCAATTTATCAATACAAGGTACATTGTTGAAATTAAAACTTGTAATGTTAATGTTGTGACCTTGGAACATGGAGTCCCTTCAGTCCCTGTATAAAGTGTTTCTTTTTCTTAGTAAATTGGAGAAATAAAATAAAATATCAACTCACTTTTGAATATCAGATTTTAATTTGACAATGTCTATACCGTAATCTAAACTAGCAAAAGAAAATATTTTTTAGGCGTTTGCGAACTTCATCATTTATTTTACTCTAGATGTGACTTATTTTTTTTATATTCTTTATGTTTCTTATATTTTACTTTATTTATTTATTTATTTATTTATTTATTTATTTATTTATTTATTTATTTTTATTCTTTAGTCCAGATTTTATCTCCTTCCTGGTACACCCTCTGACTGAACCACATCCCACACCTCCTCCCCCACACTGTCTCCAAGAGAATATCCCCACCCCTACCCCCCACCAGACCTTCCCACTCCCTGCGGCTTCAAGTCTCTTAGGTGCATCTTCTCTGACTGAGTTCAGATTTTTAATATCATTTACTTGTTTACTTAACATCCCAATATCACCCTCCCCTTCCTGTTACCTCCTCACACAGATCATTTCCACATTCTCCCCTCCCATTTTCCTTTGAGAATTGGAAGTCCCACCCCACCCCAGCCACTCCCTTTGGTTATCACCATTCTTACCTTCACACCAACCCCCAAGGCCCTGACGCATCAAGTCAGGTTAGGACTAAGTGCATCCTCTCCCACTGAGGCCAGAAAAGATAGCCCAATTAGCAGAACTGGATCCACAGGCAAGCAGATTCAGGAAATGTCACATACCAAGTTGTCGAGGAACCTGTGTGAAGACCAAGTTGCACATATGTTATACATATGCAGGGAGCTTAGGTCCAGCCCACGCTTGTTAGTCGATTGGTGGATCAGTCTTTTGGAGCCCCAAATGGTAAAGTTGACCTTGTTGGCCTTCCTGTGAAAGCTCTGTCCTCCTTGGGTGCCTCGGTCCTTCCTCCAGCTCTTACACAAGACTCTCCAAGGTCCTTCAAATGTTGGCTGTGGGTTTCTGCATCTGTTTCCAATGGCTGCTACGTGTAACCTTTCAGAGGACAGTTGTGCTAGGCTCCTGTCTGCAAGCAGTAGCAGAGTATCATTAATAGTGTCAGGCATTGGTTCTTGCTCAGGGAATGGGTCTCAATTTAGTACAGTCATTGTTTGGTCATCTCCTTCACCTCTGCTCTATGTCCTGGCACACATCCTGTAAATAGGACACATTTTTGGGTTAATGGTATTTTGGATGGGTTACTGTACTTATCCCTCCACTGGTAGTCCTATCTGACTACTGAAAGTAGCCACTTCAGGATCCAGATTCCCCACTCATAGGGGAACTCAGCTAGAGTTGCCATAGATAACCTATAGCCTCGCCCGCATCCCAGTTCTTTGTCACATCCTAGAGAGTGCTTTACTCTGACAATTTACATTTTCTCTCCCGTGCTCTCCCTGTACCTGATCCTCTTTCACCTACTACAGTCCCATTCCCATTCCCTCTCTGTCTCAGTTTCCTCCATCCATTCACCTCCAATATGCATTTTATTTCTCCTACAATACATTCAAACATTCTAAATTGGGCCCTCATTGTTATTGGTTTGTGGATTATAGCATAATTACCCTGTAGTTTATGATGAATATCTACTTATAAGTAAGTCCATACTATACATTTTTCTAGTTCCATCAATTTGCCTGCAGAATTCATGATGGCCTTGTTTTTAATACTTCCATTGTATAAAATTAACAACATTTTACATTCTTCAGTTGAGGTATATATATATATATATATATGTTGTTTCCAGTTCCTAGGTATTACAAACATATGGTGCTATGAGCATAGATAAGCACGTGCCATGGTAGGATGCTGCATGATGTTTTTTGGGCATATGCTCAGGAGTGGGTCTTGAGGTAGAAGTGTTTCCAATATTCTGAGAAAATGCCAAACTGATTTTCGGGAGGGAAAGTTTGTACTCCCAATACCGATGGAGGAGTGTCCCCCTGTCTCCTCATCCTTGCCAGTGGGTGTTGACCTTTGAGTTTTTAAACGTAGCCATTTTAATGAGTATAAGGTAGAATTTGAGGGTTATTTAAATTTGCATTGGTCTGTATGTCATTTTTTAATTGGGGAATTTGTGTTGTTGGTGTCTCACTTCTTGAATTCTTTATATATGTTTGATATTATCCCTCTCTCAGATGTAGGGTTGGTAAAGTCTCTCTCTCTCTCTCTCTCTCTCTCTCTCTCTCTCTCTCTCTCTCTCTCTCTCTCTCTCTCTCTCAACCTGTAGGCCTTTGTTTTGTCCTATCGGTAGTATCCTATGCCTTAAAGAAGATTTTCAGGTTTATGTGTTCCTGTATATTAATTGTTGACCTCAGTACCTGAGCTGCTGGTACTCTGTTCAGGAACTTTTCTCCTGTACTGAGGAGTTCAAGGCTATACCCTACTTTCTGTTCTATTAGACTTAATATATCTTATTTTATATTGATGTCCTTGATCCACTTGGACTTGAATTTTGTGTAGAGTGAGAAATATGAGTCTATTTGCATTCTTCTACGTGTAGACATCCAGTTAGATGTTCTCCCTTTTGTCATTGTATGGTTTTGACCTTTAAAAAAATCAAGGGTCAGTAGGTGGGTGGGTTTATTTTGGGGTCTTCAAGTTGATTACATTCATCAACTGTATGTTTCTATAGCTACACCATGCAGTTTTTATTTCTATTGCTCTGAAGTACAGCTTAAATTCAGGAATGTTATTACCACCAGAAATTCTTTTATTGTTCAGAATTGTTTTAGACAACCTGTTCTTTATCTTTATTTTTTTGTGTTTTCCAAATGTAGTTGAGAGCTATCCTTTCAAGATCTGAAAAGAATTGTGCTAAAATTTTGGTCAGAATTGCATTGAGTCTGTAGAATGCTGTTGTTAAAATGGCCATTTTTATTATGTTAATTCTACCATTCCATGAGTATGGGAGATCTTTCTACCGTCTAATATATTCCTCAATTTCCTTCTTCAGAGACTTAAAGTTCTTATCATATAGATCTTTTCTTTAATTGGTTAAAGTTGCATCAAGAGATTTTATATTATTTGTGAGAATTGTAAATGATATTGTCTCCCTAATTCTTTCTCAGCCCGTTTATTATTTGTATAAAGGAGAACTCTGATTTCTTTGAGTTAATTTTGTGTACAGCCTCGGTGCTAAAAGTGTTTGTCAGGTTCTAAGAGGTCTCTGTTTGCCAGTTCCAGCATGGCTGAGTATAAGGAGGTGTGACACAGTTCCTTCCCATCCATATAGGTCAGCCTGGACTAGGCTGACCTGGAATTCAGAAATCTTACTTTTGTGTCTTTCTGACATTTTGGCTCAATAGTACACCTGCCTTAGTTCTTTTAGGTCCATGAAGCCCCTCACCCAATTTATATTACATCCTTATATTTTGCATAGTTGAGAAATCTGTTTATTTTTCTTGACCTCATGTTTTCAGAATTTTTTCCCACAGCCTAAGGGCTGTCCTGATAACCACACCTTTCTGAGAAACACCAGACATAACCTGGAACCCTGGACCTGACCTGCTTCTACTTATAATGGGATCATTAACTTTGGCGGGGAGAATATTTCCTGAAGGAGGAGCAGAAAGTGAATTATGCACATTATTATAGAAAAAAAACTCCATGCCCACAGCAACATAAACACTCATTGAGTCCCATACCCTGATGGCTTTGTTCCAGGGATGGAATTGTGTCACACCTCCCGTTCCATGGCCATGCAAGGCTCAGCAATACTTTTCTGAAATTAGACACTTGATAAGGCACATAATGTTTGGAAAGAGTATCAATGGAACCACATAAGCAATAAGAGGTCACTCCTGCATGGATAAACCATGAAACTTTTCCTTCTTCACTGCTCTTTCCCTATCTTCACGGGTCTTTACTGGGCTTCATTGGTTTTCACGTCATAGAGGGAAATGCACGAATCAACTTCTAGCAGCATTCTGGCTTATTCTGGCTGCTTGTGCTGATCTTTGCTGGATCATGTGGGCTCTACTAATTGTTGTTCGTTGTTTACTTTATGAAATGTACATCCTGACAATGCACAGTGGAATCATCCCAAGCAACTACTTTTAAACAGATAGACAAATACCCTTTTCCTATTAATATCATTTTTTCACTACCTCTGGTTTGTGGTCTGGAAGGGAGGTTGAAATATGTAAGAACTTTAAATAAAATAGATGTTGATAAATCTAAGCCAACAGAAAACCTTTTTCCAGTTTTTTACTCTGAGGTGGGTAATATCTACCTTTCATCCTGAGATGCATTTCTTGCATGTAGCAGAATGATGGAGTCTGTTTATGCATCCATTCTGTTATCCTACGTCATTTTATTGTGAAAGTGAATCCATTAGTGTTGAGAGATGTTAATGACCAATGATTGTTAATTCTTGTTATATTGCTGTTGGTCATAGTAATATTTGAGTGAGTTTCTCCTTTATTGATTTGAATGGTGTGAAATTATTTATTTCTTGCATTTTCTGGGCTATAGCTAGCCTAATTTTGTTACAGTTTTCCTTCTAATGTCACCTGTATGGCAGGGTTAGTGGAAAGATATTGTTTAAATTTGGTTTTGTCATGGAATATATTGGTTTCTCCATCTATGAGGCTTGAATGTCATGCTGGATATAGTAGCCTGGGCTGACATCTGTGGTTTCTTAAGGTCTGCAAGACATTTCTTTAGGCCCTTCTAAGTTTTAGAGTCTCTGTTGAGAAGTTGGAGAGAATTCTGGTAGGTCATATTTTATGTTACTTGGCCTTTTTCCCTTGCAGTTTTTAATATCCTGTCTTTGTTCTGTATATTTACTGTTTTGATTACTATGTGGCAGGAGGATTTTCTTTTCTGCTCTATTTTTGGTGTTCCGTATGCTTCTTGTACATGAAAGGGATCTCTTTCTTTAGGTTAGAGAAGTTTTCTTCTATGATTTTACTCAAGATGTTTTCTGGTCCTTTGACCTGGGAATCTTCTTTATATTTGTTTGCTTTCTTTTTAATGCCTCTACCTGTTTGAGTGTATTTTCCTGTATTTCTTTAAGAGATTTATTAATTTCCTCTTTAATGACCTCTATAATCTGTACAAGATTAGATTTAAGATCCTCTTCTTCTTCTTCTTTTTTTTTTTCAATTTCATTAGGATATCTAGTGCTTGCTGTAGCAGAATTGCTGGTCTCTGCTGGTGCCATATTCCCTTGGCTCTTGTTAACTGTGGTCTTATACTGTCCTTTAGGCATCTATTATTTTCTGGTATTGTATGGATGATCCTGATGCCAGCAATACTTTTTAGTAAGGCACAAGGAGATATGGCACCAAAAATGGAGTCAGAGGAGCCAACTCTTCTGGCTGTGCCTCAGACTGAACTCACTGTCAAGAGCTTGGTGGGACAATTTTCCAAGCAGATAGTTCTTGTGGACCCCACAGGCCTCCAAGAGAAAGCAGGATGTCCTTGGTTCCTGCAAGCGTCCTAGGTACTGAAGGGGAAGCCACAGTTAGACAATGGATGTCAGAGGACAGTGTGAAACTCACCTCTGCCAGCTGTACCTCAGATAGACTTTGCTTTGAAGGAGTTGGTAGGGCAGGGTTGGTAGGGCTGAGTCCCTAATTATTCTTGGGGCTCAGCAGGACCCCTTAGTAAAGCAGGATACTCTTGGGCTCCAACAATGTGTCTCAGAATCAAAGAGCAAGCCCAGATTCAGACAATGTATGTCAGAGGAATGTGTATAACTAATCCAGATATGAATTCTTCCAGAAACAAACTGTTCCCTAGGAATGAAATGAAACACTGCTAAGTCTTTATGAATGGTTTATGGGGGAAATAAAAAGCACAGTATATGGGTATAGAATCCTGCTAATTGTTGGCTTTTCTGTGAGCCGAAATAATTTTAAAAGGGTTATGTGTAAATTGAGTTCTTTCAAACCTTAGCATCATGATATTTAATTTGGTTATCCATCATTATTAGTTAAGGACAGTCTTCATTGGATTCTGATTGTAAATGCATCATTAAAGATAGTTTGTTACCTTGATATTTTCTAAGAAACTGCAGTCTCACAATTAGACTTGATTGATGCGCATTGGGACAAACCTCTCATTGTATGAAGATGTGAGTGCTCAGTCTCCTGCTATGCCTACTGTTTGCTGCCATGATACCCAGCTATGATGAACACTTACCTCCCTGTAACTGGAAACAAAAATAAATTCTTTTTTAAGTTGCAAAAAAAAATGAAACTGAATTACAGTAAAGAAGGCATACTATAAAGATATGTGCATTTAAATATTAGTATAATTTATTTCTTAATTTTAGTTTGTTTTGATAATCAAATACACTTTCTATGAGATATTAAATAAAGTCACAGATTAGCCATGCAGTAGAGGATAAGAAGAATTTGTATTCCATATCACTGTGCAATAGTCATGTAGCCATAACATTTCTTAGATTCACCTAAACACAGCCACGCCCCTAATGTATCTGATTAAAGCAACATAATATTTTAAAATTGCTTAGATATATCGTTTCTCGGCCTTTTGGCTAAGATCAAGTGTAAAATTGCTTAGATAATTATTCAGAATGTATTTAAAAAAGAAAAGTGTCAAAAATTGAGGAATTTTAGAGAGGGCATCTCAGGAACCACAAGATAAAAATATGTATCATAGGAAGAACATTTTCCCAATCAGATAGGTTACTTCATATCTAAACACTACACAATGAAGTACTATCCAACACATATCTCCCAAGGGAGTAAATGAAGTTTAAATTTGAAGCTAAAATCCAGTCTCAATGTCAGCACTTCCCAAAGATGACAGCATGAGTATCTTCTTTCAAAGCAAGTGGATTCTTGTATTTCCTCAGGAATTTCTCACAACGCCTTCCTTCTTATCTCATGTGCAATTCTGGGTGACCAGAACTACCTTTCTTATCACTGACTTCTAAGAACACAGTATAATGGCGCTATAATTATCATTCCAGTTCTGGCAGGGTATTCTAGTGAGTTTTCTGAGTTATAATTCCCTCTTGGCTGTGTTTAAACGGTCTTTGGATTCATAGGTCTGGAAAATTTAAACAATCCAATTTAATGAAAAACAATTTTCATAGCCATCTGGCAATGGTCTGGGTATTTCTAGAAGTTAACTTTTTGCATATTAAACTTCTAAAAGAAATAATTAAATCAGCTTTTATAATACTCACATGGATAGATTCAGCTTTGTGTGTTCCCACCAGTCCACAGATTTGTGTATATGTTGCACGTCCTTGGGAGGTTTTGAGTGAAATGGATCATTTATGAAAATTATAATTGAAGTGGGTATAAGCGCTAAGAAATTTGGAACAGCCTCTGGAGTGGGGTAGATATTTAGAAACTAAGATATTAATCTTATCTGCTTAGATTTTTTCATCAAGACAACAGTTAAATCAATTAATTATAATTTAGGAAATTTTCAAAGCTAGAAGGCTTTCAGAATGAGAATTGTGTTTATGTAATTACGAAGAATGTTCTTCCTATTTAAAACGATAATTTCACATAGTGCCACTATACAGGCCTCTTTAATTAGTGACAAACTGTTTCATAGTTACTCTCAATGACAATGTCAGAATTGTCAAAAGAATTAAACATTCATTGATCAGTGCAAATTGAGTTTTCTGATCCACAACTTATTGTTTCTTAGAAACAAAGAAATATGCTACCCTATTTTTCACTCTCTATGCTAGACTATAATTTACAACATTGCTAATAATACATTTTTGGATAAAACTAAAAATATCACAAACATATACAAAACTCCATTAATTAGAAACTCATAGTTTGATGAGAGTATTAGTTAAAGGAATTAATTGTAACCATCTATATTTTGGCATCACTTTTATAGAAAGCAAAGAAAAACATCTAGAAAATATGATAATATCAAAAGTAGCCTCAATTGTCAAACTTCCACAAGACTTTCATTGGAAACAGTGCTTGCTTGTATAATAATGTTCATGACTCTTTTCTTTCTTGCTATTTCTACAATTCTGGATATGACTATAAGCCATACCCAACATTTTTATCCACATTTCTTTGAAGACAAATAGCTAGGGTGTTCAATTGATTGAGTTGATCAGTTACTAATGTGAATGGTTAAAGAGGAAGTACACAAGCTTTTCCTCTTCATGGAATCACATAAATATTTCAACGGAACTAATGGCATTGAAAAGTATATCTTTCTAAAGGATATAGAGTTTTTTCAAACAAATAAAATTACTTGATTTTTTTTTATCCAACTCTTAAAAAATTAACTCTCAGGAAGATCAAATGCATTTTATCTCTGGTTTAAGGAAGCATAGATGTATAACTTAAAAGTAAAATTTAAAAAAGGCAACATCCACCATAATGATGTCTTTGAATCACAAGGTACACTCCTATCTGTATTTGAAAGTAACAGTTTCTGAATCATTTGATTGAGTTGACACCAGCCCTTAAGCAAGTAGTTAAACTAATGCAATCAATAAATATCTATCTTAAGAGGCAATGGCCTCTCACAATAGAAACAAATGTACAGTTCTCTATTATTTTATAATGTCCTTCAAATCCTCTTTCTCTTTACATTTATTTATTTATTTGCATTTACCCCTATGCAGCTAATAATCACAGGGAAGCACAAAAGGACTTTTCTGTCCCTGCAGTTTATCACTTTTAAACATCATAATCCTCTCAGTGGAACTATAATGATCTCTGCAGGAATTAGATGCGATGTCATTCAAATTACGACATTAAGTAAGAAACAGACAATACGCTGAGCATTATTAAGAGCAAAGACCTCTGTCTTATAAAAATATATGGTGTTCATACAGCACATCTGTCTTTAAGAATGGGATCGAATCAAATGAGAGTAAACAAATGGAAAAAAGTATTACATTTCCATATATTAAATTTTCTGATGACTTTAATTATAAAATATTACTAATCCACTACAGTTAGATTGTTTGGAGGGCATTTACATCAGAAGGATCACAGATGCACATTTTACTTTATTGGAGATTGTCACACAATTTGACCATACCACAAACAAAAAGCTATTTCTAAAACTCTGACAGCAGTTTGTTGAGAAGCTTGACAAAACACTTGTGTTCCGTTCCTGCTTCTGAAGTTTCTGGTTGACTAGATCTGGAGTAAGGTCATCAGACTACTGGGATTTACAGAGCTCTCAGGTGATTCTCACAGGGGGTCAAGATGGAGGATCATTGATGTGTGTAACGATGCTCAAAAGACAGCATTGTTTGAGAAACAGTTCTTTCTTTTTTCCTGCAAACGGCGGATAGAATTTCAGAGAAAATCCTACTCATAAGTTTGGTTTGTTATCATTTTAGGAGATGGATGAATCCCACTTCCTTATTTAATTTTGATAATGGTTTATTATTTTTTAGAAAATATGTTTGATTCATATGCATGAGAATTTTCTCTGCATGTATGTCTGTCCAAAACGTATGCCTGTTACCCACAGAGGCCAGGCAGCAGAACTGGCTGTCCTGGAAAATTACTTACAGGCAAGTGAAGCACAATGTAGGAGCTGGGAATTAAGTCCAGGTTTTCTGGAAGACAAGCAAGTAGCATTAGCTGCTGGTCCGTCTCTCTAACATCCAGACTTTAATTGTAAAAATCAGACTGAGGTTGAGTGTAAGTAGATATGTGAGCCTGGACCTTAACAATAACGTATATTAATTAACACGCAATAAGAACGACAGAACAAAATATAACATGACATGAAAAGGTCATTCACTAGGAGTATCTGAGAAGTCAAATCATAGAAAAAACACCACGTTTCAACTGGCTTATTATTATAATTAATTTAGGCTCTAGTCATATTTAATGCCTATCTCAGAAAAGATTGAAACAGAAAAGTAAAAAAAAAAAAGATTAAAAGGATAGAAATAATTTTCCTCTATCCTGGATGTATGCTGCATGGTTTTATGTCAACTTGAGACAGCCAGGGTGGGGTTGGGGATTTGGCTCAGTGGTAGAGTGCTTGCCTAGCAAGCGCAAGGCCCTGGGTTCGGTCCCCAGCTCCTGAAAAAAAAAAAAAAAAAAAAAAAAATAGAAAAAAAAAAAAAAAGAAGAGACAGCCAGGGTTATCTGGGAATGGGAGTAAGGACCCAAACTTTAAAAAGGTCTTCAAGTGTACATATTTTTAAAATTATTATTTATTATATTTATATTATTTCATTTATTCACATTTCAAATGTTCCCCTTCCCAGTCTCTCCTCCACACCCACCCTCCATCCCCTCTCCCATTTGTCTCAGAGAAATACTCCCCCACCTTCCCACCCAATTTTGCCTCTCTCTAGCATCCTCCTTCGCTGGAGCAACAAGCCCTCCCCTCCTATTGATGCTAGATAAGGCAATCCTCTGCTACAAATGCCAGGAGTCATGGACCCATTCGCGTATACTTTTGGATTGGTAGTTTCGTCTCTGGGAGCTCTGAGGGGTCCAGTTTGTTGATATTGTTGTTCTTCCTATGTGGTTGCAATCCACTTCAGCTCCTTCTGTTCTTCCTCTAACTCTTCCACAGGGCTCCTGCATGCTCAGTAAAATCACTGGCTATAAATTTCTGCATCTGTCTTAGTCAGGTGCTGGCAAAGCCTCTCAGAAGACAGCAATACCAGGCTCCTGTCTGTAAACACTTCTCGTCATCAGCAATAATGTCAGGGTTTTGTGTCTGTGGGAGGGAGGATCCTAAGGTGAAGTGGTCTCTGGGTGGCCTTTCCTTCTGTCTCCACTCCATTTTTTTGTCCCTGGATTTCCTTTAGACAGGGGCAATTCGGCGATAAAAAATTTGAGATGGGTAAGTGGCCTCTTCCTTCAACTGGGGGCTATGGCTTTATTGGAGGTAGCCTCTTCAGGTTCTATCTCCCCATTTTTTTTTTTTACTACTTCAGCTAATGTCATTGCCATTGGGCACTGAGAGCCTCTCGAATCCCTGACATCTGAACTTTCTAGTGGTCCCCACACCCTGGCTTCACTGTCCCCCACTGCTACATAGTTCTACTCATTCTTCTGGCCCTCAGGACTTTTCTGCAGTTTCTTCCAATATCTGAAACTAGCCCCCCCCCAGCCTTTTGTCTCCCCCACTACCCTCTCTCACTCAGGACTCTCCCTCTTTCTAACTTATTTTCTGTATCTATTCTTCATTTGAGGAACATATGGGTTGTTTCCAGTTTCTGGCTATTATAAATAAGGCTGCTATGAACAGAATGGAGCACATATCCTTGTTTTTTGTTTGTTTTTTTTTTTAAATTAACTTGAGTATTTCTTATGTACATTTCAAGTGTTATTCCTGGTTTCCGGGCAAATATCCCCTAATCCCTCCCCCTCCCTTCTTCATGGTGTCCCCTCCCATCCTCCCCGTTGCTGCCCTCCCCCAACAATCACGTTCACTGGGGTTCAGTCTTAGCAGGACCAAGGGCTTCCTTCCACTGGTGCTCTTACTAGGATATTCATTGCTACCTATGAGCTCAGAGTCCAGGGTCAGTCCATGTATAGTCTTTAGGTAGTGGCTTAGTCCCTGGAAGGTCTGGTTGCTTGCATTGTTGTTCATAAGGGGTCTCGAGCCCCTTCAAGCTCTTCCAGTCCTTTCTCTGATTCCTTCAACAGGGGTCCCATTCTCAGTTCAGTGGTTTGCTGCTGGCATTCGCCTCTGTATTTGCTGTATTCTGGCTGTGTCTCTCAGGAGAGATCTACATCCGGCTCCTGTCGGCCTGTACTTCTTTGCTTCATCCATCTTGTCTAATTAGGTGGCTGTATATGTATGGTCCACATGGGGGGCAGGCTCTGAATGGGTGTTCCTTCTGTGTCTGTTTTAATCTTTCCTCTCTATTCCCTGCCAAGGGTATTCTTGTTCCCCTTTTAAAGAAGGAGTGAAGCATTCACATTTTGATCATCGGTCTTGAGTTTCATTTGTTCTAAGCATCTAGGATAATTCAAGGATTTGGGCTAATAGCCACTTATCAATGAATGCATACCATGTGTGTTTTTCTGTGATTGGGTTACCTCACTCAGGATGATATTTTCTAGTTCCAACCATTTGCCTACGAATTTCATAAAGTCATTGTTTTTGATAGCTGAGTAATATTCCATTGTGTAGATGTACCACATTTTCTGTATTCATTCCTCTGTTGAAGGGCATCTGGGTTCTTTCCAGCTTCTGGCTATTATAAATAAGGCTGCTATGAACATAGTGGAGCACGTGTCTTTTTTATACGTTGGGGCATCTTTTGGGTATATGCCCAAGAGAGGTATAGCTGGATCCTCAGGCAGTTCAATTCTTGTTATATGTTGGAAACTCTTTTGGGTGTATCCACAGTAGTGCTATAGCTGGGTCTTCATGGGGATGCTAGAGCTAAACAGAGAATTTTCAACTGACGAATCTCTAATGGCTGAAAAACACCTAAAGAAATGTTCAACATCCTTAGTCAGGTTGAAAAATGCAAATCAAAATGACGCCAAGATACCACCAATCAGAATGGCAAGGATTGGAAAAAAAAAAGAGGAGCATTCTTTCATTGGTGGTGGTTTTGCAAGCTGGTACAACCACTTTGGAAATTGATCTGCCTGTAGATATTTTTCTTAGTGATTCATGTGGGAGGGTCCAGCCCATTGCACACAGTGGCACATCTGGGCTGCTGATTCTGGGTTCTATAAGAACGCAGGGTGAAAAACCCACAGAGAACAAACCAGTAAGCAGCATCCCTCCATATCCTCTGCATCAGATCTGCATCCAGCTTCCTGTCCAGCTTGAGTTCCTGCCCTTACTGCTTTTGATAATGAACTGTTGTCCTATTAGTGAAATAAGCCCTTTCCTCCATGGTGTGTTTTTTTGCTATGGTGCTTCATCAGGCAACAGAAACTCCAACTAAGATACTTGTGATTTATTTATTGATTGCTTGGTTTTCCATGTGATCAGAATTTATTATATACATATATGAAATTGTTAAAAATAGAGGTTAACACACCTCAGCAGGACAGAAATAAAACAGCAGGTTGATCGATAATCTCAATGCTCTTACTCAAACAGGTTTGCATAGAATTATGTTACTAGATTACAGTAACTACACAGAGTAGGTAGATGTGTAAGAAAATGGAACAATGTGATGAAAGACGGTATTGGTCTATGTATCCAGAAAGCATATTGTTTGACATTGTCACAGAAGAGATCTGCATCCACTTTTGCCACATCAGCAGACATCTTACTGATATTATTTTATATATGTGAAAGATTAAAGAGTTCCCAGAATTTTATTTAAACTCTTTTCCTCCTCTGCCTTCTCTTCCTCCTCCTGGTCAAAGAATATGATTTTTTAAGAAGGGAGGATGATGGGTCTTCTAAAGGGTATTCAAGGAACTTAGAACCCCTGCTGGAACCCACAAGCAAGCTCTTATGATCCTTTTAGAAGATACCAACGGAAACAAGAATTCCTTGCTGTAGCAATGAATGCATAGATCCTCCAAGATAGTAGAAGTTAAGAGACAAAGGATAAATGTCCTCATGAGAATAAATTTTATTTCCACCTAAGCTTTTTCTGTATCCAGTAACTCAATGAAGTTCATAATAGTTCCATCTCTTGACACAACTTTCATAAAAATAAACTATAGGTCATTAAGTTGTCATAACTGGAGGGGGTTCCTTAATCCTTGGGTAAAGGAAGCATTAAACGTATGGTTATCCCAACATAGTAGATCCATATAGAATGGTAATATAACAGAACTGCCAGAAAGTCTACAACAGAAACTTCATGAGATAAGGTAAACATAACAGCAAATTTGATTTCCATTCTCTCTCTCTCTCTCTCTCTCTCTCTCTCTCTCTCTCTCTCTCTCTCCTCCTTCTCTCATTTTCTGTCTCTCTTCTACCCTCTCCTTGCTCAATATATTACATCATGAAGAAAGTACAATCAACAGAGAGCAAATAGATATGGCTAATTATGTGGAGGTTTATTTGGAGGTTAATTTATTTTAATGGATATAGAGCAAATATATACATCAAAAATACTTCAAATAATTCAACACTCGATCTTTTTTAAATATAGCTGTGAAAAGTTTATGAATAAGTGGTATTTAAGTATCATTTTAAAAATCCACAGGATCATTAGTGTTGTCTAGTGACAAATAAGTTAATGTGGAAATGGAAGTGACACTAGGCAAGTGGGTCTGGGCTGTATAAGTCAGAGGGTGCAAGCTACTAAAGCAATATTCTTCCTCAGATGCTGTGTCAGTTCCTGCCTCCAGGACATTACCTGGTCTTCCTGCCTTGTCTTCCCTCAAACACAGACCTAAAACTGTAATATAAGTAAATAAATATTTTCCTCCCCCAAATTGGTTTTGGTCATGAAGTTTATTGCACTAACACAGAGACAACCGAAACAGCCACTATCCCAGTAGAGACTCTAAGGAACATATTCTTCCAATATAGATGTCCTCAAGTTATAGTATAGTTCTATATTTTAGAATATCCTTGCTTAATTGAAGTCACATTTTCATTTTTAAGGACTTAATTTAGAAACATTCAAAGAGATGGCCTTATTCTTTTACTTTACCCATACTTCAATGCATATCTTACGCAAAGAAAAACATTGTGCTTGATATTAATAAAATAAGCTAGGCAGAGAAGTTGATTATTCAAATGTAGACTTCTAAAGATATGTCACTCCTGACCTGTATAACATAGTACACAACCCAATGTACTCGCCACATTACTAATGAAGTGATATAAAAAACCTTTCTGCTGAGTTCTTTTGGGGATCACAATTAATTATAAAACTTGCTTTATTATTTGTTTCATTTGACTGTATTTTCAAATGAAAGTAGATTTAGATTTTTTAAAAAATTGACTTTGCACATTTCAGTACACATGGCTGCTTTTGTCTTGTAATATTAAACTACCCACAGTTTAAATATCCTGATGAGGGCACAGTGGGTAACAAATTTGATGTTAAACTAAAGCAAATCTGAGAATTATCATTAACGACTTGGATTCTCTTTAATTTCTATGTTGTAATTATTATGCTAATATGTTGTTGAGTTACTTATAATGATTTCATTATTAATAATCATTTCCTCTGCAAGAATTAGAATAGGTACTTGTGTACATTATATTAACTTGTAGTCTTATAAAAGTGATTTTTCGGAAGTCAGATTTTCTTCATAAGAAGCATTGTATACATAGGCGTATCTTTCAATATCTTTCTGAATGGCACAAAGGCTTTTCAAAATATATTATCTATGTTTATTATTAGAAACATGGATCACATTATTCAACTCATCAAATCAAGCAGTCCTGATATTGACCAATAAAATTTCAAATGTTTTCTCATAGGACAAAGCACAACATTGACAATGATTAGTTCTATGTTTAATTGCCAAGTAGACCTAACAGATATAATTCAAAAGGTTCTAAATTGGGTATCACAAAACTATTGAAAGAGAAAACAGAGACCCTCAGTTATAATTGGATTTGGTCTCCTACACTTTAATCTATTTAATATGACAGGTTTACCACCTTCTCTGTTACAGTTAATCTCCTGCTTTCCTCTCTACAAATATGAACACACAAAAACACATGATTCTAGTATCTTTTTGGTCTTTGAGGTCAAATATGAAATCTATAGTAATAATATATGTATGGACATTTATAACTAAGTAATTGCAAAATTTTTAATGAAATGTATTTCCTATATTTTAAATCAATGTATGAACATTTTTAAAAATTGTTCCTCAAAGCATCTCTTAATAAATGTAGTTTGATTTTAAGTTGTATTGAGATTGGCAAATTTGTGTAACTCTCTCAAACTCTGACCATCTCACCCACAGTTAAAAAAATTATGATTAAATGTGTTGATTTTCTCAAAGGAAAAATATTTGTTTTGATCATGAATATTGGGTTAATCAAAATGATTTTATGAATCAACCAAATTCTAATTTCAAGCAAAATTTATAATGATATATGTAATATTATCAATAAAAAATCAGCAGGATGACTCTATTTAACTGAACATTTCTAAGGAGAGAAAGGAAAGAGAAGTTCTGGAAGATATTTTTCTCATTGATTGTGAGATTTGCAAAGGTCACCTCTTAGCCATCTTGCCTTTACTCAGTCTTCTCTGGTCTCTTCATAGAATCTATGAACATGACCAGAGGCCAAGGCTCAGAGTCATGTGCACTTAACTCTGGAAAGCCTGTGTCTTAGCAGGTGGTCCCTGCCAGATCCAAGCTCCTATAAGCAGGCCAGGGAATGAAGCCTGGGAAATCCCAGGGTTATGCTATTTCTGCCTTGCCAGCACGGTTTTTAGTTCCAAGGGTCGTGTTACTTTTCAATTCTGCTAAATCTATTAGCTTCATGGGAATATGGTCTGATATAATGCTGAACGTTCTGTCCTTGGTGTTCTGGAAACAGCAGAAAAATTAGCTTTGGCTTTTGCTGAATTCCACCTCTAAGCAGCCAGGAAACCATAGCTCACATTAGAGGACAAATGAGTATTTAATTTATACCTTAATATAGTCCTATCTCCTTCTGATTCACTCCTTTTCAATGCTTTTTTTCCTCAGATGTACTGACACGAGTCTGATATTTTAGAACAAAAAGCAAAGGATATATTAACTTTAAGCTGCCACAGCACAGACAAGAAATATAATTGAGAATTACCCACTTTAAAAATACACATAGGGATTGACAGCTTATGTCTGCTACATAATACAAACATTTTACATATCCTGTTCCTGCAGTGTCTCGGCAGCTTGAAAATTTTCACTCCGGCATTTTGCACTAAGATTGTAACTAACTATTTGATGGCAGCAGACTCCTGAAATCAGAGCCTTCTGATAACTTGTTCTCTTCGGCAATAGCACAATAAATAACGTTCTCATTCAGTAATTTATTATACTTTAGGACTATCGAGTTAAACATCCACATTTGTTAAACAAGCTCTGTTGTATAAGACTCATGTTTTCTTTTTTATCTCTTTGACCCAGGCTGTAGCATGGATGCGTTTATGAATCCACTGTTTACGCATGCTGGGAAAATTGTTATGTATTTGTGTAAGCTCTAAGAGGGCTGTTTTCATATCATTTTCTGAATCAGAAGCTTGCTTTGAAATTGCAGAGTAAACTTTATGAGAAGAGTCTTTCATTTTACTAACAGAAAATGCTATAAGAATAAAAGGTTAGGTACTTCAAACCACAATTTAACAATCTTTAAAGACAGGGTTCTGTATAGACAATGGTTGTCCTGGAATTTACTCTGTAAACTATGCTGGCCTTGAACTCAGAGATCCACCTACGTCTGCCCGCCTGGTGCTGGTGTAACATTATTACTTGGCACCCAATGTGATTTTTTTTAAATAGAATTATAACTTGCTTTAAAGTGATGATTGTGAAAGTAAAAATTATCAATTTAATATTATTTTACGGCAGATAATTTTATGGTTATATTATTTGTATTAAAATAAAATTTTAAAAGTTGCTGAAGAAGATGCATAGCAAAATTGTATTTAAAAATCCACTTTGTGAAATGCAGATTATCCTAACTGTAAGTGAAGAAGCTGCAAGAGCATCAGAGTAAAGAGCTCAGTGCACAGACCTGATAATCTCTGCTTCAACTCCGGAACCATCATAATAAGCTACCTGGGTTAGCAGTCATCTGTAATCCCAGGGTTGCTATAGAGATACGGTAGGTTAAGGCAGAGCGATAGGGCAGAATCTTACTGACTTGAAAACCTTTTCTTATCAAGTGGGGGTGGTGGGGAAACAATAGTCCCTACCTTAGAAACAAGGCACAAGACAGCATGTCCTGTCAAAGATGGGCTTTGACATCACAGGGTAAACTGAGGCAGGCAGAGAAAGGGGTATGGAATCTGCTATTAGGCCAAAAGAGGCTTAACTGTCCTTTCTAGAAAAAAGGAATAAAGGTTAATGTTGAGAATCTATAGCATGGGAATGTCTGCAAACTAAAGAGCTAGAAAATGGGGAGGTAGACAATAATGTATGACAATCATTTCTGTTTGGAAAACCTTTAGATGCCTTCCCCTTTTTATTGTACAAGGATAGGAAGTCTCAAATTATTTAAATTCGCTCTCTTCCTTCCGTCTCCTCCCTCTCCTCTCCTCTCTCTCTCTCTCTCTCTCTCTCTCTCTCTCTCTCTCTCTCTCTCTCTCTCTCTCTGTGTATGTGTGTGTAAGTTTGTGTGTGTATGTGTTCACCTGTGTTCTGTGTTTGTGTGTATGTATGTGTGTGTATGTGCGTGTGTTGTGTATGTTTGTATGTATATGTGTATGTGTGTTCACCTGTGTGCTGTCCTGTGATGTGCAAATAAGTGTAAAGTTACAGACAAAAGTTGAGGTTCTTTGATCTCTCCCTACTATGATTTTCAGGTATTAAGTTCATAAGTCTTGGCGGCCAGTATTTGTACACCTGAGCATCTCCCTAGCCTCAATGATGATCTCATTTTAAAGCCTAAATGTTCAGTGTTTCTTAGAAAGGTGTCCTATGTGCTTTTCTCCCTGGTTGCCATTGTCAGTCTTTTTTAAGACAAACCAAGGATGTGGGTTTTTGCCTGATCACATGAGCAAGGCTGTGGTCTTTTTGTAAATTGATGAGTAGGATTTGCTGTTTTAAAACATGTACACTCGTCTGAGTGGCAGAAATGTATCATTCTGGTGAGAGTTAATTGTAGTACCCTAGAAAGTTATTAAAACCCTATGCTTAATGAGATGCATGCTTATTTGATATTTATGAACTATCTATGTTTGGGGGAATAGTTCATCCTATCCTAAAAGTTAAAATAATCACCAGCTGCTAATTGTCAAGCATCTTGATAATCGGCATTCAAATATGACAATGGCTTATCATATCCAGAATTATTTAGCAATAAGATTTAAAGAAGAAAATACTGAACTCTGTTCACTTAGCTCATGCATGGTGTTTCTCAACAGTTTTTCAAAGACTGAAGTCATGGTTCTGGCCTTTTCCTGAGCACAGAAGTGAACTTTGCAAGGTTTGCTTTTCCCCACTGGACATGAGAGATCTTGAAGGGAGACAGAAACCTGACCTGCAGAGGAAACAGCCCTTTCTTCCCTATAATTTAATCTTCTTTAAATCCTAATATTTATATCAGTACATTATCTTTTTGTCAATCTTGACAAACTTCTAGTGTCCAACATGAATTAATCTACATTTTTGAAAATTACACAAAAGGTGATATTTTGAACTAGTAGGAAATGATTAATATTTATACAAAGTGTTTATTTTTAATAAAATAACATAATAAATTTTTATTTTAACTAAAGACTAGAAAACAAAAATTATTACATTTTATTTTTTAATATTTTAGGTTTTAAACAGTTATTAGGCTTATATAGTTTTAAACAGAAATATTAGTTTTAATATTTATATATTATAAATTTTAAATTTAGCGAATCATTAAATTAAAACTGACAAGCAATTAATATAACATTGTATTTCAAAATATTGACACTATAATTAATTGGCATTACAAAACTACCATCTAGAATTTAATGTTAATATAGTAATAAGAAATATCTATACACAATACATATTTATACAACATATTAAAATACATTAAATGACATATTATTAAAACACTACATCTGGCTATAGATAAAAAATGTTAAAACAGTGATTTGCTGTACTAGTTAATTAGCTTTGACAATTAATCTGGCTGAATGTTAAGAGATGTGTAAACACTATTTCTATGAAACTCATAAATTGTATCCCTACACTCTCACATTAACAAGTACAGAAATGTCTAAATAGTTTTTCTCCTCTTCTAGTTGAGGTCACAACTTGATAAACAAAACAGTCCACATAGTGTAGAAGCTACAGTGACATAATATAAGGAGGAAAGTAAAAGCTTTAACTGGTCAATAGTCATGAGCACATAGCCTTTCCTTTTCTTATCACTGTGATCAACATGTAAGATATGGGCAAGTTTTAATACAATGAAGTATTATACAAACAAACACATTATCATTATTCCATGAAAATTGTTCTCTTCTCTAATATTCTGGTATGTCAGAGCAAATATTTAGAGGATTCCTTTATCATTTCCTTACTAAACTCTAGGGTGTAGTTTAGGTTTTTGATTGTATATTGTGTATTTTATAAACATGTTAAAGAAACAATCTACAACCAACAAGCTGCTGGACACTAGACCATGGGTCATGGAAATCCATAGAGGTATGAGAATGAAGGCTTAGTAACTGAAATGTATTGATATTTTTGTTACTAACATAGCCTAGTAGGGAGGAGCTGTTTTTCTCTCTTTTTTAATTTTATTTTTCTTGGATATTTTATGTATTTACATCTCAGATGTTATCCCCTTCCCCCCTCTCCCTTACCCTGTCCCTTTCCCCTTGTTTCTATGATGTTGCTCCCACTCCCACACATCCATTCCAACTTCAATGTCCTGGTACAGGACCATGGGCTTTTCCTCCTATTAGTGTTGGACAATGCCATCCTCTGCTACAATTGTGGCTGGAGTCATGGCTCTTTCTATGTGTACTCTTTGGTTGGTGATTTAGTCCCTGGGAACTCTGGTGGGGTCTGATTGGTTGATATTGTTGCTTCTCCTATGGGGTTGCAAACCCCTTCATCTCCTCAGTCCTTTAACTCCTCCATTGGGCTTAAGTTTTCAATTATTTTTAAATTTCTAATCTCCAAATTTCTTGTTAATAGATTCTGTCCACCTTTTTGTACACTGGAATCTGTCTTCTTGATATTTAATATTCTATCATATTTGGACAAAGTTTTATATCTATTTGCAGTTTTAATATACTCCCCCATTCCACAGTTTAGCTTTCTGATGGCTAACCTATCTTTTGAATTATAGAAATTTATAATTTTTAATTTAGGAAGCTTGTTATATCATTTTACATGTTTTATTCGCAGCAGTTATTTTTTTTTCTAATCGAAAATAGATTCTTCTCTTGTAAAATACACCTCAACTACAGTTTTTCCTTTCTGTATTCTATCCAGCATCTCTTTTCTTTCCCTTTCCCTACATCCACTATGCCTGGTCTCCCTTCAGAGCAAAGCAGGCCTCCAAGAGACAACAATCAAACATGAAAAAACAACATACAGTAAGAAAGGGCAAAGCCCTCACACAAAGACTGGACAAAGCAACACAGCAGAAGGCATAAAGTCCCAAGAGCAGGCATAAGAATCAGAGACACACCCTCTCAGTTTAGGAGTCCCAGAAAAGCACGAAGCTAACACTGGCACAACATATATGTGGAAGGCGTGCGATTGGCACTTTAGTCTCTGTGACCCCGTATGTGCACAGTCTATTCATTGACCATGTTCTCCTGGTGTGTGGTTCCAAGAATCTTTCCTCTCATCTTTTCTGGTATGACCTGAGCCCCAAGGAGAGGGATACAATGGAGACCTCCAATTAAGAATCCTTACCCTCCTAATGTTTGACTTTGGGTTCTCTCTTCTGGGGCTCCCATCTCCTGAACGAGAAAGCCTAAATGATGACAAGTAGAAAAAGCACTAATCTATGAGTATACGAGAATACCATTAGGAATCCTTTCACTGCCTTTTCTTTTTAACAGACCAGTTGTACTTGATTCTACCTTTTGTTTCAGTCTCTGGTTCCAAACATCAAGCAATGACAGGTATGGGCTCCCTATTGTGCAGTGGTCACCAAGTTAAATCAGACATTGGTTGGCCACTCCCACCTGCTCTGAGCTACCATTTCCCCAGCACTTCTTGCCTGCAGGGTGGATTATAGTTCAAAGGCTTTTGTGGCTGGATTGTTGTCCACATTTCTCTTTGTGTAGCCTGCAGTGTATACAGGAAGTGTACTTTCTTTATACAGTAATAAACATATTTTCTTTTTATATATTAATGAGTTTGCTATTTATTGTTCCAATCTCACTTTATTATGAATAGTTTATAAAATGTGGATTTATTATTTTAATATGTATGTTTAAATGAAATTTTTAAATGAAAAATATATGTATATACAATTTCTAACTACCTAACCTTACATAAATACACATAAAATGTTTATGAATAGAAAAGATAATCTGTTTTTATTTTTCTACCTTTTGGTTAAATCTTGTAGATCTTTATTATTATTTAATTATACTACTTCTTTATTTATTGTGATAATTATTATTTATGTAGTGTATGTATGTGCATATGTACACAATTACTCATTTACATGCATGTGTATGTATTGTGGCCAGAGAAGCCATTCTAATATTGAGTAAAATGGACTTCCAACCAAAAGTTATCAATAAAGATAAGGAAGGATGATTCATACTCATCAAAGGAAAAATCTACCAGGATGAATTCTAAATTCTGAACATCTATGCTCCAAATGCAAGGGCATCCACATTCGTAAAGCAAACTTTACAAAAGCTCAAAGCACACATTGCACCTCACACAATAATAGTCAGAGATTTCAACACCTCATTCTCATCAATGGACAGATCATGAAAACATAAACTAAACAGAGACACAGTGAAAATTGCAGAAGTTATGAACCAAATGGATTTAACAGATATCGAGTATAACTTCTTGAGTCTTTGATATATTTTGGATATCAGCCCTCTGTCAGATGAAAGGTTAATGAAGATCTTTTCCCAATCTGTAAGTTGCTGTTTTACTTTGCCTTACAGAAGATTTTCATGAGGTCCTGTTTATTAATTCTTCATGTTAGTACCTGATCTGTGGGTGTTCTGTTCAGTATATCTTCTCCTGTGCTAATGTGTTCAAGGCTGTTTTACTCTTCTATTAGATTCAGTGAGTCTGGTTTTATTTTGAGGTTATTGATCCATTTGAACTTGAGTTTTGAGGGGTGTGATAAATGTGGATCTATTTGCATTGCCTACATGTAGACATCCAGTTTGACCAGCACCATCTGTTGAAGATGTTTTCCCTGTTCTAGTGTCTGTTACTCTTTATAAAAAATCAAGTGTCTGTAGGTGTGTGGGTCTTATTCTTTTTTTATTCAATTCCATTGATCTACCTGTCTGTTTTTATACCAATAACATGCTATTTTTGTTACTATTTCTCTGAAGTACAGCTTCAGGTCAGGGATGGTGATATGTTAGAAGTTCTTTTACTAATCAGGATCATTTTGGCTATCCTGGCCTTTTGGTTTTTCTACATGAAGTTGCTAATTGTTCTTTCATTGACCGTGATCAAGTAGACTTCAATCCAGGAATGCACGGGTGTTTTGATATATATGAAAATCCATCAGTGTAACCCATTATATTAAAAAAAATGAAAGAAAAATCCTCACAGGATTATCTCACTAGGGTTTGAAAAAGCGTTTGACAAAATACAACATTCCTTTGTGATAAAAGTGTTGGAAACGTCAGGGATACAGGGACATAACCAAACCCAGTAAAGGCAATATACATCAAGCTCACAGGCAATATCAAATTAAATGGAGAGAAAGTTAAAGCATTTCTACTAAAATCTGACCCAAGACCTAGCTGCCCATCTCCCCTTATCTTTTCAATATAGTCCTTGAAGTTCTGGGTAGAGCAATAAGACAACAAACTGCAGTCAGATTGGAAAAGAAGAAGGGGAAGTGTTGTTATTCACAGATGATATGGTAGTATTCATAAGTGTCCCCAAATTTCTACCAGAGGACTCCGACAGCTGATAAACACCTTCAGCAACATGGCCGCATACAAAATTAATTCAATAAAAGAGTACCCTTTCTCTACCCAAGGGACAAAAAGGCTGAGACAGAATTTAGGGAAATGGTACCCTTCACAATATTTGCAAATAACAAAATATCTTGGTGTAACTCTAACCAAGCAAGTGAAAAACATGTGTGGAAAGAACTTCAAGTCTCTGAGGAAAGAAATTGAGGAATATATTGGAAAATGGAAAGAAAGCCCTTGCTCATGGAATGGTAGGAGAAACATAGTGAAAAGCAGTCTACAGATTCAATGCGATCTCCATCAAAATTCCAACACAATTATTCACAGATCTTGAAAGGGTAGCTTAATCTTAAACTAGCAGTCCAGTTAAGAAAGCTGTCTGGTTCCCACAAAGGTGTCCCACAAAACTATGCCTAATTGATGGAGGATATTTTAGCATGACTTACAATTTCCATAGTAGGATTGAACATGAAATCAACATGCAAACTTATGCATCACAGCTAAGGTTTTATACTCAGCAAAACCGTATAAGCATGAAACAAGTGTTGTTTTAAAAGATTCAGCTCTGAAAACAATGCTTAAACCTATTGGGTTTTGAAGAAAGAAAATCTGTATCCTTTTATCTTTTGTTTATGAGAACACAGGCCATGTGCCTTGTCTATGGGTGTGGTTACATCTCTGTATGAAGTAGTAGCACTTGCCTTGTAGAGTTCACCCCTGTTATATAGTAAAATAGACAAATAATATAAAAAATACATATAAAAATACCACTGCGATTTAATATCCTCTCCTTGTTCATGTGGTTAAACTAACATCTTCAAAGACACAACTTTGAAGTACAGGAAATAATTTTAGAGGAAGTGTGAAAATTTACATAATTCACTTTGCCCATCTTCTCAAAATATTCTTTCCTAACATGATTATTATATAATTTTATATTCTTGTGAGAAGCTAAGATCTTCGAGTCTTTCAAATACATCATTTCCAAATAAAGCTTTCAAAGGAGGCCCTGCTTTCTAATGAGTTGACATACAACAAATACAATGGCAGTATCTATCAATGTAATACCAAACCTTTCATGTTTGGACCCTTATTTTATGTAAGGTACAATGTTTTACAGAATTATTTGATCTCTCATATTTATGTTATATAGTGACTGGCTCAATAAAGAATTAGAGGTGTAACATTTTATTATCACAGTCTTTAGGGCTTTCATTTCATATAATTTCAAGAATAAAATATATGTTCAAATGTGTTCACAAACAATATTTATTAAATTCATTCAGTATTAAACTCAAAATTGTGGGTAACTTTATGTGTAGGCTATGTCTACCATTCTTGCCTATCTTCTTCTACTTTCATTCCTAGTTTTTAGAAAGCCAGCAAAGTGATCAGATGACCTGGATTTAGTGCTTCCAATAAGTGAGAGGAACACTGTATGGGTAAGTATTCATTTTTAACATTAGAGTCACATCTTTAAACTTAGAGTTGTAACTTTATAACAATTGCTAATCATGTTTGTAGTCACTATGACATGATAATATTAACAAGTAAAATGTGCATATTATTCCCAGAATTTAAATTCAAAACTGTACCATAAAGTATTAGTTAGGGTTTTATTGCTGTGAACAGACACCATGACCAAGGCAACTCTCATAAGGACAGCATTTAATTGGGGCTGGCTTACAGGTTCAGAGGTTCAGTCCATTATCATCAAGGTGGGAACATGGCAACATTTAGGCAGGCATGGTGCAGGCAGAGCTGAGAGTTCTACATCTTCATCTGAAGGCTGTAATGGAAGACTGACCTCCAGGCAGCTAGGGTAAGGGTCTTCTAGCCCAAATCCACAGTCACACACATACTCCAGCAGGCCATACTTCCCTGGGCCAAGCATATATAAACTATCACATCCCACTCCCTGGCACCCACAGGCTTGTTCAAACATATGAGTCTACTGGGGACATACTTAACACATGGCATAATACAAAATACATTTAGTCCAACTTCAAAGGTCCCCATTGTCTATAACAGTCAACAGTGTTAAAAGTTCAAAGTTTTAAAAGTCTCTTCTGAGATGCATTCAATCACTTAGCTACAATCCCCAAAGCAAGACGGGAAATCAGCTGGGCAAACTCCAAACATCTCCATGTCTAATATAAACATGGTCTTTCAGATCCCCACCCCTTTTTCATCTTTGTTGAATGTAACAAACTTTTTTTCCTGGGATGGAACTACTCCATGTTAGCAGCATTCCTCAGGAGATATCCTATGGCTTTGGCATCTTGAAAATCATGGGGTGTCCAAGGCAATTTCAATGTTACAGCTTCTTGTTTCAGTGTCTGGAATCCACACATGATCTAGGCTCCTCAAAAAGGCTGGCCTCACTTCTCCAGCTCTACACTCTGTAGCATTCTAAGCTCAGGTTAATCTATTCCACGACCACTGATATTCTCATATGGTAGGTACTGGCATCCCCAATTCACTGTCGTCTTTCACTGCATCAAGGCTTCAACAATAGCTTCTCATAGGCTCCCTTCATGGTGCCAAGCCTCAAATCCTTTACATGATTCCTTCATTCCTGGGCTGGCAACAACACCTGAGGCTGCAATTTCCCCAATGGCCTGCCATGGCCTCTCACAGTGCCAAGTCTCAGCTGTTCTTCATGACCTCTTCATGTCTTCAAAACCAGTTCCACCTGAGTGACTTACACATTACCAAGTACAGCTGCAGCCTGAGGTACAACCATGGCTATCTCTAGAGCACAGCTTCTTTGTGCTCCCAGAAAACGCTGAAGATTTCACCTCAGGGATCCTGGTGTCTCCTTAATCACCACTAATTTCTTAGCTCCAGCTAACTAGCATCAATTGTCCCAGTAGTCTCGTCTGTTTTTCAATCTAAAAGCAGAGCCACATGGCTGAAGCTGCCGTGTTTTACTGCTTGCTAGTGCTGGAATATACCCCCTCGCCCCTCAATGTTCCCTTAGTCTGTTACCAGGTTTCTGTTTTCCAACTCCTTTACTGCCTAGGCTTGGCTGTCCTGGAACTTGCTCTGTAGATTAAACTTGAACTCAGACAGCTGCATGCCTGTTTCCTAAGCACTAGGATTAAAAGTGTGGACCTCCAAGACTGGATTTAAGTTTTTCTTCTCCTAGAACTTGCTCTGTTCTATGCTGGCCTTGAACTCAGAGATCTGCTTTTCTTTGCCTGCTGGGACTAAAGGTTTGTACTACCATGCCTGAACTTAAATTTAGCTTGGTGGGATCTTGTTCCAAGGTCAATGCTTTCTTGATTCAATTTAATATCCTTGAACAAAGGATTTGACTTCATTTCACTTCCTGGTGTCCCTTTAATACTTAAACCATATCTTTTGTATTTTCCTTTCTCAACTTGCTCCCTTTCATTAAAGTGCTTTTCATAAGAGAGAATTTGAATGACCGCACAACAGAATTTACACCAGGGTGTTTCAAAACTTCCATTTTCAAAGCAATTAATCTAAGTCTCCTCACCTTAGCCTCAGGCAGACTCTTCAGTCAATGCCAAAAATCAGCCACCTATTCCCCCAAAGTACCACAAAAACAGTCTCTAGGCCACATACTGAAACTCTTCTCCACTGAACCATCTTGTGCCAGGTTCCAACAGTTCGTCCACTTCTTTCCAAATCCAAAGTCCCCAAATCCACATTCTTCCAAACAAAAGCATGGTCAGGCCTATCACAGCAATACCCTAGTCCCTGGTACCAACTTCTGTCTTAGTTTGGGTGTTACTGCTGTGAATAGACATCATGACTAAAGCAATCCTTAAAAGGACAGCATTTAATTTGGGCTGTCAAGGCAAGAAACATGGCAGTATCCAGGCAGGCATGGCACTGGAGGAGATAAGAGTGAGACATCTTCATCCAATGAAAGCCTGGAGCAGACACTCTCCCACATGGCTAGGAGGAGGGTTTCCAAGCACACCCCCATGAGAGCTTCTGCATAGGAATGTGCCAGACAGGGTCCTAGAGCTGAAAGAATTATATTCAAGCCTCCATTACTAGCCCAGACCTATCTCCAATTAATAACCAAAACAAATGAGAAATTAGTTCTCTGCAAAGGAACTTCACTTAGGGTACATACAACTCTTTTTTTAAAAACTTTTTCTAAAATATATTTAATTTATTTGCATTTCAAATGGTATCCTCTTTGCCAGGCTTCCCCCTTGTCCATTTCCCCTCTCTCAGCTTCTATGAGGATGTTCCCTCTTCCACTCACCCACCCCCACCTCACCACCCTGGCATTCCAGACACTGGGCAAAGAGCCTTCACAGGACCAAGGGCTTCTCCTCCCCATTGATGCCATAAGATCTTCTTCTGATACATAGGTGGCTGCAGCCATGTTTATTCCTTGATTGGTGGTTTAATCCCTGGGAGCTCTGAGGAATCTGGTTAGTAGTAATGTTATTCTTTCTATGGGGTTGCAAACCCCTTCAGCTCCTTCAGTCCTTTCTCTAACTCCTCCATTGGGAACCCTGTGCTCAGTCCAATGGTTGGCTGTGAGCATCTGTCTTTGTATTTGTCTGGAAAACTGATTAAAACGTTCAGAAATTTTGCAAAGTAGCTGAATTGGGCTAAATAATCCAAAGATAAATTTGAGCTTAGGAAAAATGGACCATGTTCAAAAAATGAGTTAGAAATGAACTTGGGATGTTTGTCCATATTCTTATTGGAAAATAGAAGGAAAATTTAAAACCAATAAATGAACAAAATAATATTAATATTAAGTTCTTTAACAGTAACACTGGAGGCAAAAAAATCAAAGAAGTAATATACTCAAAGTGTTTGAAAAGAATTATGTCAAAAAGATAATTTAAATTTATCATTGAAATGCAAGTGGATAATAATGATTTTTTTTATTCCACATGAATCCTCAAAAAGATTCTTCAGATAAAAAGCATGATTTGAAATATCCTTGAAAATAATTCAGTAAAAGAAACTTTTAATTATTTGAGAGTTAATTATATACATGAAAGAAAATTAAAGTGGAAATTTGTGTTAACATATCATTTTGTAATTTTTTATATTTTCTCTGAAAATTGAGACTACACAAAATATAATCACTAAAACACTAAAGCATCAAAGAAAACTAGTGACTTACCATGTTTTAAGAACCCTGTTGCATATACCTTTTGGTCTTGTGCTTTTTAAAAATATTTTATGTTTAAGTAGAAGTGTGAATGTGCATTTGTTTTGGGATATAAGGAAATTTCACAAAATTATGTTTATATTATGAACTTATCATTTGAGGTACCTTTTTTAATTTTAGTACGCTACTCTTTATTAACTATGAACAGAAGTTATTCCTACTAAGCATAATGGACTAAGCCAATCAAGACTATGATTTTTTTCTTAGCCTTGTCACCTTGATACTACCCAAACCATTTTGGAAAAGCCTTAAGTTGATGAATTTCCTAGAATGGATTTGTCCATGGGCATGTAGCTGAGAAATTATTTTGATTATTAATTGATGGAAGTCCAGTCCTTCATGGGCAATCTCTTTCCTGGTAGAAGATCCTGGAAGTTATAAGAAAGCTAGTTCTTATAAGCATGTAACAAAGCCAGAGAATAATCTAGAAAACACTATGTCACCATAGATATGGTTTTGAGTTCATGCTCTGACTTCCCACAGTGGTCTGACCTGCCATTGTAAGGTTAAAAGAGAACTTTCCTCTCTAAGTTGCATTTGCTAAGGGTGTTTTATTAACAAAACAGGAAAAAAAAACCCTAGGGTTTTATGTGAGAACAGAAATAGAGCATTGCAATCAGAAACTTATCTTACTTGGAAAAATTCAAACTGATCGTTACAAATGTTAAAATGCCTTATCTCAGTCTTTTAGAAGTATGTGAATATACTGTAAGAGTAGAAATACAAAAAGCATATTGTGAATTAAAATATTGTAAGGATGCAGATAAATGAAATAGAGAAAGGCAAACTAGAAGCAGAAGTTTTGTGAGTGAATATATAACCAGTTAATAGCAAAGGGAAGAAAAATCACATTATGTCTTACTGAGGCAAGTACATAGGAAAACGTATGCAAGACGATTACAAGTTCAAGGCCACTTCAGGCAATTTAGTGAGATTACGTTTGATGATGATAATAATAATAATAATAATGACTGTGAGTATAACCCAATGGTAGGGCATTTGTCTAGAAGGTGGGCAGTATTTCACCATGATCTAGAGCCTCATTAAAATCTAAAATTGCTTTGTGTACTGTAATGAGATTATTTTTGTTTCAATGTTAATCAATAAAATGTGATAAATTCTTAAATTATTCCATTCAGTTCCTGAAAGATTCTAATCTCACAAATTCAAATAGCTAGCACTCATTACTAAACTTATTTCTTATGACCAGAACACCAGCCTTGGTAAACCTACTAGAGACCTAAAATAGGTCTGGTCTCTTCTTTTCTAGATCATTTGTCAACCCAGCATGGTGTGACGTTTACTCTTTCTTTGTAAGGAGTCACAGAAAACTACATTCTTCTTGTTATTATGACTGAGTGAATATCAGCATAGTTTATATTGAAGAAGCTACAGAACTGATAAATAAAATGTCACAGTTATTTATCCAAAACAGATGAAGAGAAAGCTCCTTATGAGATTCAATAATTTATTTTCAGCATAAAAATAGTTACCCTTGAAACAAATTATAATGATATATACATATAGATATATAGATAGATATAGATATAAATACAGATATAGATATTCTTATTTTCACTAGAAATATAAACAACAGTAACTTTGAGGCATCGGAAATCCAGTTTATGTTTAAGCTGGGTACATTCCCATATTTTGGTGTAACATATTAAGACAAAATTACATAATTCCCTTCTGATCTATAGGATTACAAAATGCAATAATAAATTGATGCTGCATGTATAATTCTGATTAATAAAGGTCAGAACATAGCTATCAAGAACATATGGAGAGAAAACTTTTTATATTATTGATATTTTACTTGTTACAACCAATGTTTATTTTATGAGCTAGCCATTTGAAGAAAGTGATTTAATATTCTGAATTATATTTGGGAATAAAGGTAATATAAGTGGTATGTATTTGAAATTTGCCCTTAAATGAAAACAACATAGTAAGTATACCGCTCATATTGTCAGACATCATAACTCATGTCTGAATAAAGAAACACAGATATAGACCCACAAACTCAAACATTAACCCTTTGAAATCATCTAACATGTTTATTATAACTCTTTTGTGAACAATTCTGGGAACATTTATTCCACATGTTTTAGAGATGGTTATAAAGAAAAGGCTAAGAGACAGAATTGGGTTCTTCTCCTGGTTCCAAATATTGCCTACTGTGTGTAAGGATGAACAATGGCACTTGGTTCTCTTATGTGATGAACACAAGATTAATGCACCTGTGGGATACTTCTGAATGTTATTCTCAGGGATCAAATATTGCAAACTCCATCCCCATGCTGCAAATTGTATGGCTATTCATCTAATTAATGATATAATGTTTGAGTTTCATTTATTTTCTCCAAAATTTCATCTTCTTAAAACCCACAGTAACTTAGTAAAAGAACTACTTTAAAGACATCTACACATGAAATTACAAGAGAACCTTAAAGGATGTATTTATAAAGTTAGCTCCCTCCCAAAGGAAAACCCTGGTTTACAGATACAGTTAAGGTTAATTTTTAAGTTTCTCAAAACGTTGTGCATCTTCCTTTTACTGTTTGGTTTCCATTATCATCAACTCACAACATTATGCTATAAGATGTGTGTGTGTGTGTGTGTGTGTGTGTGTGTGTGTGTGTGAGAGAGAGAGAGAGAGAGAGAGAGAGAGAAAAGAAGTAAGAAGAGTACAACAATGTCTATACCTATTTGTTAAATATTGCTTAAAATTTGTTCTTCAATGACACTTTACATACAGACTTTCACCTTGAACTTAATTTACTTCATTTTAACCATTGAAAATGGAAATAAAATAAGTACATAGCCTGTTAAATGGAAAATCATTAGAGTTAGATCGCTCAGAGCAGGAAAAATAATGATCTTTCACCACTTGAGCAGACAAATAGATGTGAATATAATTAGAATGATTGAGACGCTTACATTGAGCAAACGTAACTGCAAATTAGAAGACTTGTCTATCCACAGTGTTACTATAAACACGTGTGTGGTACTAAACCATAAACAGTGAGTAGAACTAGAGCTAGAACTACGAAGAATACTATGAAGAATTCTTTCATCTTATTTATTCTAGAAAAAAAAATGTCTCACTCTAGAACAGTCTAAAGGGGAAAGGACATTTGGAGAAAGGGCTGGAAAGTTCAGAGCTGAAGAGATGGCTCAATGGGGAAAATCCTTTCCACAAAATCACTGGAACCTGTGTTTGGATTCTTAGGATCCATGGTAAAGCTAAGCCTGATAGTACAACTGCCACCTTAGTACTGAAAAGTCTGGAGTGACAAACTCTCATAGATGTTGACTGAACAGCCAGTCAAAATAGCCTGTTGATTAAGAAACTCTATCTCCCCCAAACAAGAGGAAGAATGATAGACACTCTTTGACAACAATCCTTAGTTCTACTTGCCTAGGCTCTTATGTAAGTATCCACACACACACACACACACACACACACACACACACACACACACACACACACACACACAGAGATAGAGAGAGAGAGAGAGAGAGAGAGAGACAGAGACAGAGAGACAGAGACACACACCCACAGACACACACACACACACACACACACACACACACACACACACACACACACACACACAAACACAAACACACACAAGCAACACACAGGCACGCATGCACTCACCCACATCCCACCACCACAGCAGCAGCAACAGGAGCACCCTTCAGTGTCACACTTACTGTGCATTACCATCTACTGTGGTGCCCATGTCACTTTTTATTTGACAAAAGTGAAAGAAAAAAATAGAAAAATATGAACCAACAACAGAAAGTGCATGCAAGGATTCTAATGAAATTTATCTATGGAAATTTAGTCAGTTGGAGATGTCAAGGGATTTACTATTGAGTCAATCCATTCTGGTATTCAGTATTTGTGGGTCAAAGTTTCAGTATGTAAACCCTTGAACAGCAGAGAATGTACAAAAAGTCACTGGGCATAATTTATTTATTTCCTCTAAATAATCTTAGTTTTGCTTAATTGAGTTCACATCCAAACTTATATACTTTTGACACTATCAGCTTCTTTAAAAATCTGCTATTTAAATGTTATCTTGTACAACATCAAAAACCTGCCAATTGAAAACAAATTCTGGAAAGTTTATTTCATAGACCCTTAAGGAGTTCCTACTGCTGCCACTTTTTAAACCCTATAACTTATGACTTTATTCTAAGTACTTCTAATCACAGAAAAATATAGAAGTTATTCTTCGCTGCAGATTGAGAGTTTTACAGAAATATGCAACTGGTAAAAATGTAAATAACAGATGATAGGATATCCAACACCCATTGATACATCTACAATCAACAAGTACACATCACAGAAAAATTATAGTATCAATAGATTTAATGGCTATTATTGTTTGTCAAATTGAAAACATCTGGAATGAAATACAATCCAGAAATAGATACCACACCTCTAAGTGTTTTTTTGCTTGGGTTGAAGTGTGTGAATCCACCTCTAATCCAGACCTTTAATGTAGGAAGACACACACCTTTGATATGGATCCTGCGGAGTAAAGAAACACTTTTAATTTGCGACAGACATTCTGCTGGATGCTTGTATAAGAACATAGAAGATGGATGCTTTTGCCCTTTGCCTACTTGCCCTTAACCTTGTTAGCACATTCGTTCCTTGATGTCCTTCAGAGTCTACTTCTGTGGGATTGCAGTACCTACTGAAGAGGAGTTGAGGGATCCAACCTTGTGAAATGAGCAACTACTGGATCCTTGGACTTCCCATGCATAGCCAGCCATTGTTGGGTTAGCTGGACTGAAGCCTATAAGTTAGTGACACATATATATGAGAGAGATTCATTTTATGAATTCTGTTAGGACAAAGATTTCTGTACAATCTAGATTCATCCGTATATTGTATTATTGCTATGCTCATGAAATCTCACCAATATGGTACCCTTAAAACAATGTATAGAAATATACACCATTAAGTATGTCAACCAAAGCTCCATCTATAAAGAGATAACTACAGATAATTAATAGCTGCTGAAAATGGGACAATCCTTCTCCTCCTGATAAATACGCAATCCCAAATGATTATCCATGAATATATGTACATTTAAGTGTCACCAAAGCGACTCAGTGGAGGTTATATTTAAGAGGAAATAGGTGTCCCAGGGCTAAACATATGACTTTTCTCTTACATAAACCTACTTGTAGAAGGAGAAATATATTGTTAGACTGTACTAGGAGCTTAATAGCAAATCTAAAGAGAACATACATTAAATTTGTGTTTATCCCAGAAAAATTGTTTCAGTGTTGTTACAAAATTGGAAACTGTGCCAATATTTGCTGTCTTAACAAGTAGAATGTAAAATTCATGTTGTGTATGCTTTAAGTTCAATAAAGAGTCTTTGAAATAGTTCCCAACACCTGGTTAAAAAAATCATACATGAAAATTTGATGGGAAGTAAATTATCGGTACTTAATGCTGAAACACTACTACAATGTCCACAAAACTTAAGAACATAATACTTATGACTATTGCTTCTCCTGATGTGAGAACTAGAATCATGATCTAGCGTTATAAGATGCAAAGAATCAAACTGTTTAAAATATGCAGGCATGTTTATTCTTCTGAGATGCTTGTTCTGATTATGTAGAGAATATCACATCTCTACAAGTTACTAAAATTAATTAAAATGCAAGCTTGAAATAATCTAAAGAATTGTACTTTACATTATTTATTTTTACAGAAATAATGAAAGAGTAATCTAAAAGTATATCAATTGTTCAGTCTTGGAAGCTCATGACTGTAATAGCAGTACTCAGTAAACTGAATCAAGCATTTTTTGTTTGACACCAGTTTGGGTAATATAGCCAAGTGCCAGCCGGAGATGTAAGCCAAGACTGTGTCTTATAATCAAAAGCTTCATGAAATATAGAAACATATAAATATAAGTAGAAGAACTACAAAGTTATGGAGATGATCAAAACCTTATTTTTGAATTTTTGAACTTATTGGTATTGTTGGCTTTGTTTTAATATTTTTATTGTTTTGAATTTATAGTTTTACTTATATATATATATATGTTTATGTGTGTATGTGAGTGCTAGTGTATGTAAAGGACAGAGATTTTGAATCTCCTGTAGATAGTTCTAGGCTATAGTCAGCCACATGGATAATAGGAAATGTACTAGGGTTCTCTGTTAAAAAAGTACCTGCTCTTTGTTGGTATAGTTGACTAAAATCTTATTTTTAAAAAATATTCTCCGTGTGTGTGTGTGTGTGTGTGTGTGTGTGTGTGTGTGTGTGTGTGATATACGTGCATGCACATATTAACTGTGCCAAATGTTGAAGTTTATATTCTTTTCCAATTGCTTTTCTACTTTATTCTTTTGATGTCTGACTTTGAAATAAAACTCAGAGCTAATAGATGGTTGATTTTGTTAGCCAGCTTGCTTAAAGTTCTGATGTGTAAAGTTAAAGGAGCATTAGCATAACTTCCTGGCAGTTTCAAAGGTACTAGGATCAAAATTCTGGTTGGTTTGGTAGGTTTTCTTACAAATTAACAACTGTAATTGTTGCCAAATATCCCAAGCCTACAATTATTACTTTTAAATTAACCTTGATACATAATATAGGTAAGAAATGCTAATGTATGACATTGTTTTCAAAATTCATCTGTTCAGTAAACACAATTCTAAGCAAAATCCTTATCAAATGAATGTGACAAGATGAATGTAAGGTCAATGTTGAAGTTGAAATCAGTGTTTCCTTGAACATAAAGGAACAGAGAAGGTTAACCTCTCCATTCAGATATTTATAGTAAGTTCTTCATTAGGTAAATATGAAAATCACAGAACTCTATGCTGTACAGAAAGAGAACAAAGGCCCATTCCAGAAGCAGACAAGGCTATAGTGAAAACTTCATCAGAGACAGAACGCTATAGTTTAGAAGTCAAAAGGAAACACTGTTCAATTGTTGATGATAGTGAAGTTAGATATCCACATAGAAATAAGTAAATGAGACCTTAACCACATACCAGATCTACATATCAATCTGATGCACTCCAATGTTTTAAACAGCCAAGTCAAGCCTAATATAGAATAGAGACTTGTCCATTATTCTCACACTTTCAAGGCAGAGTTGAAAGTTTTAAATAAGAGACAACTAATGGAGATTGCAACACAGGTGTGAAAATGACAGATTATTTTAATTATATTAAAACTGAACACCTCTCATTGAAAGAAAAAAAATTAATAATATTAAGAAAACATAAATGTGGGAGATGCATTTTTTTAATGAGAATATAGAAATGAATGCAATATATTAGCTAGGGATTGAGCTTTATGTGAATATGTATGTGTTTATATTGTATGTTAATACATAATTTAGAAATTACAAATTATTGAATATATAAAGAAACTAAGAAAATTAAGCAAGTATTGTAAAGTGTTGTTTTGGGGGAAATTATTTAAAATATTAATGGTTAGTTCATTAAATTTTGGAGTTATTATTTTAGAATAGCTTAAATACATATGTATTCACAGAGTTTTATTTGATTATGTTATCGGATATGTACAGTGAAATATAGCAAAATCTGTAAGCATGGAATCCAGTGTATTTTGCAATAACATACCTAGTTTATCTGTTATATCCATCTTTATGTGTATATGTATACATATACATATATGTTATATATTAATATATAACATTCTTATAATTACTCCATATTTATAATATCTCTTTCCATGCAGTCATGAATCCCAAAAGCAGACAATGTTCTCATTTTCCTCCAAAACTTAGTCACAGATTTCTAGAAATTTATATAAATGGTATCGTATGTATTCCCTTTTATCATATCATTCTTACTCACCCCAATATTTTTGAGGGTCATATAACAATTGGTTACCTTAATAACTGGGCAATGATTTGTTGTATGAAATCTATGCATAGTTTATCCGTTCTTCCATTAATAGAGAGATTGATTCCATTGCAGGTCTAGAATGTTTTGATTTGTTTCCACTTAGGGTCTAGTATGGTAAAGCTTTCTATGAGCATGTTTATCTTTATAGGAAATTGCCAGATCAACTTCCAAACTGGTTACAGATACACACATATGCCACACATATAAGGTGTGAGAGAAAGTATGAAATTTAATATGTCTTCAGAGTCATAGGTCTTTACACATGCACATTTTTCTCATTGTGTCTCATTTTTCTCATTGGACTTGTGATATCAAGTCCAAGGAAACGTTCAGAAAACAATACATATTGCTTGAAAGAAATGTTCTCAAATATAGTATCTAGTGGTGGTCTCTATTGTGAGTCATAGTTTATATTCTAATCACCATGTATTCTTTCTCCTCTTAACTCAACCAGTTTAATTACATGTTTTCAAATGCCATGCATAGCATCTTCTGCCTTTATTTTCTGAGAAAGAGACTTTTTTCCTCTTATTTTCAATCTGTTACAGCAAGTGTGTGAGTGTATGTGTGTGTGCGTGCACACTTCATCAAAGTCAGATATGAGCTTTGATATAAAAAGAAATAATGAGTTGAAATAATTATGTCAAATTTCTAATAATGCTTTGTCCTTTTATCTGCACAGCAGTCATGAGTCTGCATAACAAAGGACAAACCATCACGGTGTCTCTTTCATTAAACCTCCTTTGTCCCAAAACATATTGCTTGGTGAGGTCTGTTGAGTTATTTCCTCCTTCTTTAGAACAGTTCTGTTTCATTTCAGCAAAAGATAATGGTGAGTTTTCTGTAACATGCTGTTCCTGTTGTTAGGTAATTATTCTGTCTGGAAAAAATATAATAGATTTTTCACAAAAGAGCTATTCAACCCATTGCATTTTACTATGGGAATCAACAGTCTCAGGGAAAAGGGAGAATTTTAGATAAAAATGAACATATTTCTATCTATCTGTTTCTTGCATGTATTACAGAGATCTGCCCAGGAAATTAGCTAAGAAAAAACACACTGAAGTTTTAAGAAAAAAAGTTTTTAGCTTACTACAAAGGAAACAAGAATAATGTCAAAAATTGCCTTTTAAAACCATCTTTATTGCACTGCTGAGGTATCTTTTTGTCTAATGTGAGTCTATTTACTTACAGAGAGCTGTGAATGTGCTTCATTACCATAAAATAATAAAAAACATATAAATAGTAAAGTAAATGAAGTGCTTTCTTGTCTACATGTAATTTACTACAGGTCATCCAAAATGTCAACTAGGTTCTAACCAACTATCTATCCTACACTGGTAAACGGTTTCTTTACTTCCTATGAAAATTAACATTATACTGTTTTAAAGTGCTTGAGATTTTGTTTATGTACATTAGTTTTAAAAACAAAATTTTAACATTATTGTTGATTTTATTTTAGGTCCTTGCCTGCTTTAATTCTGTCATTATAGGAACTTGTTAGAAATTTATAATGTGTGGGTTTGGAAAAGTACACTGGATTTAATTTTAATCAGCTTCTAAAAGCATCATCTTCTCCATTTTTTTTAACTTTCTTTTTTTTCATGTTTATTAAATTGGTTATTTCTTATTTATATTTCAAATGTTATTCCCTTTCCTAGTTTCCATGCCAACATCCCCTTAAACCCTCCCCGTCCCCTTCTATATGGGTGCTCCCCTCCCAATCCTCCCCCTATTGCTGCCCTCCCCACAAGAATTTAAGGTGTTCACATGACAGGATATAGATTCCGAAGTAACCTTCAAAGTAGAAAACTAACATTTATAAAACATATTGTTCATATGGCTTATCTTCTGTCAAGTTAATAGCTTAACTTATCTTGTTTTAACTTTCCTGAGCGCTATCTGTCCAGAAAATCTTCCATTTCGTTAAGATGTTTCAACTTGTTGGAGAACAGGCTTTTGAAGTAAGACCTACTGATTCCTTGAATTTCCTCAACATCTACTGTTACGTTTCCTTTTTCATTTCCAATTTTATTTGATACTGTCTCTCTGTCTTTTTTGTTAGATTGGCCAAGGATTTATCTATTTTGTTGATTTATTCAAAGAACTACCTCTTGATTTCTTTGATTCTTTGTATTGTTTTCTTTGTTTCTATCCGATTAATTTCAGCCCTCATTTTGATTATTTCCTGCCTTCTATTCTTCTTTGGTGTGCTTGCTTCATTTTCTCTAGAGCTTTCAAGTGTACCTTTAAGTTGCTGGTAAGAGAAAATTTTAATTTCTTTAAGGAGGCACTTACTGCTATAAACTTTCCTCTAACACTGCTTTCATTATGTCCTGCAAATCTGGTTATGTTATGTCTTCATTTTCATTGAATTCTAGAATCCTTCTTTCCTGTTTACTTTCTTTCTGTTTTTCTTCCCCTTCCTTCCTTCCTTCCTTCCTTCCTTCCTTCCTTTCTTTCTTTCTTTCTTTCTTTCTTTCTTTCTTTCTTTCATTCTTTCTTCCTTGCCTGACCCAGAGATCATTAAGTAAAGTCATTCAATTTCCATTTGATAAGTATGAAGTAGCCCCACTTGTCTCTTTTGATTAATTTCAGTTGAAATTCTATTTTATTAGATATAAGAATGGATATTCAAGCTTGTTTCTTGGGTCCGTTTGCTTGGAAAACTTTTTTCCTGCTCTTTCCTCTGAATTAATGTCTATCTTTATTGCTGAGGTGTGTTTCTTGTATGCAGTAGAATGATGGGTTCTGTTTTTCATCCATTCAGTTATAATGTGTCTTTTTCTTGGGAAATTGTGCTCATTGATATTGAGAGTTATTAATGAACAGTGACTATTATTTTCTGTTATTCTGATGTTGTTGTTGTTGGTGGTGGTGGTGGTGGTGTATGTATGTGTGTGTGTGTGTGTGTGTGTGTGTGTGTGAGAGAGAGACACACACATAAATTGTGGATTAATATTGTTTAAATTTTCGTGACCTATCTTGTTCCCTAAATTTATGGTGATTGAGAGTTTTGTTGGGTATAGTTACTGTAGGTTGGAATTTGTTGTTTTTTTAGAGGTTGTAATATATCTGTCTAGGCCCTTCTAGAGTTTATAGTCTCTGTTGAGAAGTCAGGTATAATTTTCATAGTTCTTCCTTTGTGTATGAACCATATACATTTACATATAAATGTGTGCATATGTATAATGAGGCCAAAATACTACATCATTTTTCTTCATTTATCAAATGTATAACATGCAGTGACTTTTTCTTAAAACAAAACAGGATCTCTTTCACCAGGAACTTGCCGAGTGTATAGCTAAGCCTTCTGAGCTGGAAACCCTGCTTATTGAAGCCTTTCAATTTCTCCATCTCAAGTCCACACACAGTTTCTTCCTAAATTGTTTATGTTATTATTGTCAACTCAGTTGCTTATACTTACAAGGGAGGGACCTTAAAAGATAAGCCATTCCCCTTCCTGGCGTCATTTGTTTTGATGTCCGAATGTCACACAATATCAAGCCATTAATGGCAGGTATCTTCCAATTGTTTTTAATTCTTACTATATGTGAAACTATTTCATTTAAAAGGAAGTGGCATTTGTTTTAGGAGATTATTTGAATATGCTGCATTATAAAGGTGATTATATATGTAACCGATGTGTGTTGAGGATTGGTTGAGTGATATAAAAAGGTCCCCTTAAGTGGAACCCAGCCAGGGCACTTTAACTGTTTCCTGAAAAATGTCAAATGCTATGAGATACTATTTTATTTAAAGGATGAACAACAAGAATATAAAGCAGAAGGTTATTATCAGAAACATTCAGAATGTGTTTGATTACTACAGGTCCTAATTACAGAAGCAAGGCTTGTGAAGAGCAATCAATAGATACAAGATGATGAAATCATCGTGCTTTTATTCACAGCAAGGTTTAAGTGAGAACAAAATCTCTTTATTTTGTATGCAATCATTTTTAAGTAGAAAAAAGTACATGGTAGAAAATAACAAATAATTGCATTGTTTATAGTTAATGAGGATTATTTGAATGTCATCTGCAGCTTTTCTATTTTTTCAATATTGAGTAATTTAAAAAAATATACATAGAAATATTCTAAATTAAACCAAGATCAAAATCATTACTACACTCGTTATATAGCTATTGATGTGGTAAAACGTCATGACCAAAAGTTTCATTAAAAATAAATTATTTTGAGTTACACTTCCAGATGGGTAAGAGTCAACTTTTTCCATTTCAAAAAACATGGAAGTATGCAAAAAACTTAACAACTGGAGCAGGAAGCTGAGGAATCACATTTCAAACACAAGTTTGAAACAAAGAAAGTGAACTGAATATAAGGCAAAGGTATACGGTGCCAATTTCTACCAACTGTAACATACCTCCTCCTAAAACTTACTTAACAGCACAAATATTAACCTGCTTTCTAGATAGTTGACTTATGTGATATATTCTCATTTAACCAACCATCATCACATTTATTTTTTTTCCTATTCTTTTTTTCGGAGCTGGGGAATGAACCCAGGGCCTTGTGTTTGCAAGGCAAGCTCTCTACCACTGAGCCAAATCCCCAACCCCCACCATCACATTTAGAGAAGAAGTAAAGATGTTGATACTACTGAAATGATACCTGAGTAAAGAGTAATATGGTAGAACATTATATCGTTCAGAGTCAAATTTAGTATAATTTGCCTCTGTTCAGTGATCTGAGAAAGAATAATATCTTTAAAGGATTACCAGTATTGTGAAGAACATGTTGATAAGTACAATTAAGAAATGAGAATATAAACATAATAGAGGTATATGACCTCTGATATTTAATTATAATTCTATTACAATCGAACAGAAACTTTTTATAATCATTATCCATAGTCATGAAAATGAAAAATGAAGACTAACACATATTTGTTGTGATAGTTTTTGCTACACTCTTTGACTCTTGGTGGACGCACGAGTTTACCTGACCAAGACAACTATCTTTGGATATGTGGATAACACACACACACACACACACACACACACACACACACACACACACACACACACACACACACTAGCTAATTTTATAATGTTTTGACTACCTCAAAGACTGGACATTTCTAAACCTTTCCTGCTACCCCATGCCCAAGGGGATAGTAACTAGTGGCCATTCACCTAAAATTCCACATGGCTGGTTGGCTTTATCTCCTGCTGCTCCTAAGTCTCATCCTTCTTGATGTCATAGCAATCCTTCCAGTCTGCTCTGCAACCTACCATTGCAACACTTAAGGGCCCTGGACCCTGAAATTATCCATTAGCATCTTTATTGATCTATCACAAACCAAATGGGGACGAGGACCTTCAGCATCTGGACATACAGATTCTTGATTGAATCAAAGCACTAGAACCAATCTCCAGCAAATATATAGTGGCAATAGGCTACAATTAAGAAGTAATGGCTGAAGGAACGGCCATTCAGAGCCTGCCCCACATGTGGCCCATACATATACAGCTACCAAACTAGATAAAATGGATGAAGCAAAGAGGTGCAGGCTGACAGGAACCAGATATAGATCTCTCCTGAGAGACACAGCCAGAATATGGCAGATACATAGGCGAATGCCATCAACAAATCACTGAATTGAGAACGGGACCCCTGTTGAAGGAACCAGAGAAAGGACTGAAAGAGCTGAAAGGGCTTGAGACCACATATGAACAGCAATGCCAACCTACCAGATTCCAGGGACTAAGCCACTACCCAAAAACTATATATGGACTGACCCTGGGCTCCAACCTCATAGGTAGCAATGAATAGCCTAGTAAGAGCACCAGTGGAAGGGGAAGCCCTCGGCCCTGCCAAGGCTGGACCCGCAGTGAACGTGATTGTTGGGAGGAGGGCGATAATGGGGGTAGGACGGGGAGGGGAACACCCACATAAATAAGGAGGGGGAGAGGTTAGGGGGATGTTGGCTTGGAAAGCGGGAAAGGGAATAACATTTGAAATGTAAATATAAAATACCCAATTTAATAAAGATGGAGAAAAAAAGAAGTAATGGCTGTTACTTATTAATTGTTAATGTTTGGTAGCTGAACAGTGGTATTATGTTCAGTAAATTGTCTTCTGCCAATGTTCATGCCAATTACCTCAGTTCTCTTCTATCAGATTCAACGTACCATGTTTTTTGTTGAGGTCTTTGATCCATTAGACTTGAGATTTGTTCAGGTTGGGGTGATAGATATGGATCTTTCATATTCTTCTACATGTAGACATCCAGTTAGACCAGAAACATCTGTTAAAGATGCATTATTTTCAATTGTAAAGTTTTTGGCCTCTTTGTCAAAACCCAAGTATCTGTAGGTGTGTGATTTTATTTCTGGGTCATGGATTCTATTTTGTTGATCAATGTGTTTGTTTTTATGCCAATTCCATGAAATTTTTATCAAAATTACTCGTTAGTACTGCTTGAAATCAGGAAAATATCTTCTGTCAATGGGTTCATAGCCATTATACAATTTCTTGTCTATCAAATTTGGTGCATTCAATTTGGTGATAAAGTTCTTTTATTGTACAGGATTATTTTGGCTATCTGGATTTTTTTTTCTCAATATGAAGTTGAGTATTGTTCTTCCAAGATCTGTAAAGAATTGTGTTGTAATTTTGATAGGAATTATGTTGAATCTATAGGTTGCTTTAGGTAAGATGCCCATTTTTACTATGTTAATCCTACCAATCCATGAACATGGGAGATCTTTCCTTATTCTGCTATCTTCAATTTCTTTCTTCAAAGGCTTAAAAGTCTTTCATTTGCTTGATTAGATTAGAATTACATTAAACTCTTATATTACTTGTGGCTATTGTGAATAGTGTTGTTTCCTTATTTCTTTGTCACCTCATTTATCATTTGTATGAACAAAGGCTACAGATTTATTTGAGTCAATTTTTTATCTAGCCTTTTTGTGGAGGGTATTTTCTAGCTCTAGGAGTTCTCTGGTAGAATTTTTAGAGTCATTTATGTATACTATAATATCATTGGCAAATAGTGATTCTTTGATTGCTTCCTTCCCAGTTTTTGTCACCTCTATCTCATTCAGTTGTCTTACTGCTCTGTCTAACCTTTCACATATTATGTTGAATAAATATTAGGTGAATGAGCAGCCTTGTTTGTCCCTGATTTTTGTCAAATTACTTTATTTTGTCTCCATTTAGTTTTATGTTGGTTTGCTCTATATTGTCTTTATTGTGTTTATGTATGTACATCATATCCCTCATTTCTCTACAACTTTTATAATGTAGGATTATTGAATTTTTCAAAGGCTTTCTTAGCATCTACCTCTTGAAACTGAAAAGTTCTGTAAGGCAAGACACTGTCAATAGAACCAAATTCCAACTTACACAATGGGAACAGATCTTCATCAACCATATATCCAAATGGAGGCTGACATCTAAAATATAAAAAGATCTCAAGAAATTCAACAACAACTCAAATAATCCAATTAAAAATGGGATAAAAATCTAACCAGTTCTTAGTCATCAGGAAAATACAAACAAAGATTTTTACCTTATATCTATCTGAATGTCTAAGATAAAATCCTCAAGTGACAACACATACTGGTGAGGATGTTCATCCAGGAGAGCATTCCTCCATTGAGGGTGGGAGTGGGAACTTCTACAACCACTCTGGAAAACGGTTGAGTGTTTTCTCAGAAAATTGAGAATTATTCTATCTATAGACCAAACTATATCACTCCAAGGCATAAAGCCAACTGTTGCATTGCCATATCAAAAGGACATTTGCTCAACTATGTATATAGCAACTTTACTCATAATATCCAGACACTGGGAAAAACTTAGATCTTCCTCAATGGAAGAATGAATAAAGAAAAGCAGTATATTTACACAGCAGAATATTATTATTCACCTATTAAAAATATTGAAAAATATGGCAAATAGATGGAACTAGAAGAGGTTACCCTGACTTAGGTACTCCAGACTCAGAAAGGAAAACAGCTTTTACTTACTTATAAGTGGATATTAGCCATAAAGTACTAGACAACCATGCTGAAATCCACAGACACAAAGAAGCTAAGTAACAAGTAGGGCTCAAGTGAGGAGGTTTAAATCTCATTGAGAAGGGAAAATAAAAAAGACATCTGTAGTAGATGGAGGGAGAATGCTGGGTGTGAAAGGAAATGGGAACAGTAACAGGAGGGATCAATTCTGGGGAGAACTGAAGGAGAGAGAACTGGAATCAATGTAGGGGGAACATCTCCGAAATGAGCTTGAAAGCTAGGACAATGAAAAGTCCCAGTAATCTATGAAAGTGACTCTAGTTAAAACTCCTAGTGATAGAGGATATGATATCTGAACCTGTAACCATGCAAGACTTCTCATGGAGGGATGTGGAAATCAAACTAGCCTTAAAACTTGATACCCAAATTTTCCCTACCTCTAAGATATTCAGGGATTAATTTGCAGCAGAAATTGAGGAAAGGATCAACTCATGACTAGCCCAACTGCTGGAGCCAGCCAGTCAGTCAGCCATGGGAAACCTGACTGGGAAAGTAAGGATGATTATAAGAAAGGCATAAAGAAGATGCGAGAGACAGAAATGGGAGTCCTGCTAATTAATAACCACACGAGTCTGCAAGTGTCTTTTAAAGGCAAGCATGATCAATTCCTGGAAGTTAAACAATGACCGCAAATTCTTATGTGGTGAGTTTATGGAACACTTTATCCGTGTTTGACTAAGGGCATTTTCTTCTGGCTAGTACACTCTCTCAAGGACATACGCATAAGCAAGGGAACTTGTCATGGTGTAAGTCATGTCTTAATTCAAAAACAAAGAGAGATGTCACAGACTCATTCATGATTAATTGCAAGCAAGAATCACGTCAAAGTTAATTCCAAAAGTATTCCCCATGCTCAAATTGAGACACATGCCATTAGAGAGTCCACCACTGACACTATTAGCGATATTATGCTATACTTGCAGACAGGAACCTAACATAAGTTTCATCTGACAGTGTTCACCAAGGAGCCGGGTGAGAAAACAGATGCAGAAAAATCACTGCCAAATATTAGGGAGAGCTCAGGAAATCTTGAGAAAGAAAGAAAAGAAGGACTAGAAAAGAAAAAAGATGACAAGGACACCACAAGAATCCAACAGAATCAACTAATGACATCAGAGCTCAATGACTGAACCATCAGTCAGAGGGCAAGCTTGAGAGAGATCTAGGACATCTACATGTATCTAAGAGATGTGCAATTTGTTCCTCGTATGAGACCCGTAACAGAAGAAAAAATAATGTCTCTGAATCTGTTGCAAGCTTTTGGATCCCTTTCCCCCAACTGGGCTGTCTTGTTAAAAAAAGCTAAAGATACATCTAGTCTTACTGCAAATTGTTAGATCATGGATGGTTTGTATCCATAGGACGTCTCTACTTCTTACAGACCTCCTATGGTCTACCTCCTATTCTAAGGTAGATATGGAGGAGAGGTCAGAGGAGGGAATGAGTAGAGTAGGTAGTTGGGAAGCTGTGCTTTGGATCAAGAGTAAATAAAACAATTATTGAAACTCAAAATTGGCACTAATGTAATAATTGTTTATAATAAAGAAACTTAATATTTTACTATTAGGCATAAGGTATTTAATTAACTTGGTATCTCAAAATTGCATGTACTTTAATGCATACTATTAAAATTCCAATATACATCCAAATCTGCATTGGTCCAGCTCTGGAACAGCCTCTCAGGAGACAGCTATACCTGGCTCCTGTCGGGAAGCCCTTCTTGGCATTCACAATAGTGTCTAGGTTTGGTGTGAGTAGATGGGATGGATCCCTAGGTGGGACAGTGTCTGTATGGTCTTTGCTTCAGTTTCTGCTCCACTCATTATCCCTACATGTCCTTTTGAAAAGGGGTACTCATAGCTCCAGTTGTATATGTAGCAGAGGATTGTCTTATCTGGCATCCCTGGGAGGGGAGCCCCTTGGTCCTGTGGAAGTCCAGGATAGGGGAATGCTAGGCTGCCGAGGCCGGGGTGTGGGTGAGCACCTTCATAGAGTCAGCAGGGAGGAGGTGATAGAGAGCTTATGGAGGGGAAACTCGAAGGGGAGCTAACATTTGAAATGTAAATAAATAAAATAACCAATAAAAATTCTAGTGTAATGTGTATACGCAGTATTTTTACAAATATTGGATAGATGAGGCCTTCCCTAGCTTAAAAAAGATAAATTAATGTCAAAAAGGAATTAATTCCAATATTATCTCATCACATTATCTTATTTCCCAGAACATTTTGTGACTCAGGACTGTCTTTTGGGACATTTCTATCAAGATCACTGCGACATTTACAAATAATTTGTTTCACAAGGAGCAGAATGGTTGGAGTAACCTAGAGAAGTGGTTTAGTCAAGAGTGTTTGCCACTCAAACCTGAGAACCTCACGATCCTAAGCATCCACAGAAAGACTCTCCATCAACAAGTCAAAGCTCTCAAAGAATGATGCAGGAGGCTGTCCTCTCGCCTCCATAAACATGAACACAGCCAAGGTCAACTATCCACTGATTTATAGCTCTGTAAAACACACACACACACACACACACACACACACACACACACACACACAAACTACCTGTAAAGTGAACTTGAGGACTAAAAAATATTTTACCAAATTATCATGAAAATCAATTTCAGGCATAATTATATTTTTTGTTTTGTTATTTTGTTTTGTTGTTTTTGGGGTTTGATTTGTTCGTGTTTTTGTCTTGTTTTTTGGTAATTGTGGGCTTTTGAATCCATTTATAAGTTGTCCAAAATAATGAGTCTGAGACCTAGTTATATTTATGAATAAATATTTAGGTCATGAACTTGGACTATTTCCCTGACTAGCTCATAGCTTAATTATACCAGTTATTCCATTCTAAATCCTTCCATGTGGCCTGTTAAGAGCTTTCAGTTTCATGCAACTGTCTTCTTCTCTCTCTGCCATATGCCCTGATTTCTAATCCAGCCTCAGCTCTTTGGCCATCCGGCTTAATTGGCAAGTGAGTACTTTTACACAGTGCACAAAAGATTATCTCTACTTTTTAAAATATACATTTGAATCATTTAATATGATAACCACATTAATAAGACCAAGAAAATAGTAACTTATGGACAAGTGCCTTTAAGGACTGGTTGTCACCTTACACAACAGGCTGGAAGCAGTGCCAGTAAGGAAGGAACTGTGAAATTTTCTTTAAGTCACTTAATTGACTGTTAAGTATTCAGTATTCATTTTCATACAACAGAAGCAAATTGAAAATTATATAACAAAGATCTGTCGAAGAGTAGGAAGGGAGAATTGTATTATCGGTGAGAATGTAGGTTTCTCTGAACATAGCTATTTGTAGGAATAACAACAACAACAACAACAACAACAACAACAACAATAATAATAATAATAACAGGAATTATAGATGATCTCTGACTCTAAAGCTTCTGGTCTGAATATCAACTTCCCCCAAGAGGTTCACATTCCTGTGGGATCAAGGCATTATTGGAAGTTGTAAAGAATTCAGCATTTTGATTTTTTCCAAGGGTTCTACAATGTGATTCTGTGTATAGGCATATGATTGCAAAACAGGGGTTGTGCCTAGCTACTTTGAAAATGATAGGCCATATGAATTAATGAAAATGATGTAATAAAGCAGCATATAATTTTAGGTGCATTTTACAATCTCAGGTCATTAAGAGTGGGATTTTTCAAGCTCAAGATTCAGTTGGTCTACATATAAGATATTACATAAAAGATGAATAAAAAATCAAACAAATGCATATGTTTTACTTCAAATTCTCTGAGAGATTTTTTGAACACATTTGCTTGTATAGACATTAATTATTTTAAACAGTCATCAGTCAAAAACATAAAGTACAACAAAAACAGAATTTTTTGTCATCCAATCCATGAATTTATCTGCAATATCACTTGGGGTCTTCCCTGAGACCATATCATTTATAACATTTATTGACTTTCTATATATATTTTTAATGGTTAAGATAAATGTATCCACTTTATTTTCAGAATATCTATCCCATCTTTTTGGTAATTTTCAAATAAGAATAATTTTCAAACTTCTAATTGCTTCTTTCTTATACCTGTCTATAGTTCCTCTTACATTAATATGTTTTCCCACTATAACTGTCAAAATACATTTAGTTTTTTCAAAGAGGTAGAGAAATAATTACAAATAGCTTGACTGTCTAGCATAATAGAAGGTTGTGAGTTTTGATTAATTTCAACAAACATTTACGTACATACTGATGTGTGTATGTGTGTGTGTGTGTGTGCATGTGTACACAAGCATACATAACAACACCTACAGAGATCACATTTCTATCCTGTTTCTCTCACAGTATTGTCCTTTTTTGTGCCCAGTATCATCTTCAGATGAATATTGGACTTAACTATTATAATTCTGTGTTATTAAATTAGCCCCAGGTGGTTTCTACTTCAGTTTAGTCAAAACGAACTTTGTTGTTCTTTCTGGGAGAACCTGTTTCAATCATGTTTCATCTAGGAAAGAACACGATGACTGCCAAACATCATTATAGGTGATGGGAATCAGAAAGGGCCAGGATTTTTTCCAAGTATAGAGAGCATGCAAGAGACCACACCTACTGCAAAACCCAGAACCATCACCAACAAAAACGTGTTTCACCATTCTATTTTTATATTTTCTCATCTTTGAACCTTAGAGCTAAATATAAAAGGATCTGTACCCTAGGTGAAGGTAGGGAGGGTTCAGGATACTGAGGACCCAGGACTGATTTCTCAGTTAACTCTTTGGAGAATATTCCCGCATCGAATTAAAAATCCACTTTCTACTCTCCAACCAGCCCTTTAAATAGTCAACTCTAATACCAAGTACACCAAAAAATTTTCTCCAATGGTATTCCCCATTTTCTTGCTTCCCCCAAAAAATTTTAATTGTTCAAAACAAGTAATGTAATGGCCCATTCCACCATATACAACATTCTTGACATAGCATGTTAAACATATGTTGAAACATACATGGACTAAACAGTCCAGTGGAAAGCAGTGATGAAGTTAATACATCATGCTAGTCCATTCTCTAAATAAATTTAGAGAAATTAATTAAGACATTATTGAGAAATGATTACTGTTCCATTATGCAATACACACCTCTTTATAGAGAGTCTGGTGCATTCACAAATTCTCCATATTGTTATGTGATGCATACGATATAGGTGTGCAGAAAATTAAGAGCAATTTGTAGAAAAGGAGAATCTACATTTGAATATGGAATTGAAATACATTGTTTTAGAGAAATGAGAGGAATGGAGGCAGAATAAGGACAATATTCTGGTCAAAGAATATTATGGACAAAGATAGTAAGACAAGAGGTATTACAAAGTATTACAGAAGTATAATTTTTTCCCTGTGTATTAAGCCTCATCATTTAAATGTGAGAGTTATCTGGTGCTCAGTCCTGGCTACAGCAGTTAGACACATAAACTGAAGAAGGTGTGCTCCATTGTCATTTCTTGCAGACATAGACTTGTACTAGTTAAGCTCCACAGCCATAGCATATTTTAGTTACTATAACTCAATTCAATATTGCCCAGTTATGCAATCAGAGGCTTTTAGGTTTAGAATTTGCATAAAATATTAAAATATGCATAAACATTCTATACACAAAAGCTCCAGAGGAATCACAATGAGGAAAGATTAGATTGTCAACAACTATCAAGAGCTAGTATCTGAGTAACAGTTGTCCTCAGAGCTTTACGATCGAGTCAAAAGCTGCAGACATCTTCATGTATGACTTGCAAGGTCATATAATTTTTTAAAATGTCAGTAGGATTTCTCAATGGCCTGGAACACTCCAGTCTGAGAATAAACTAACTGGACAGAATGTTCTCATGATCTACCTGTCTTCACCCTTCAAATTCTAAGATTACAAAAACACATGAATACATCTAGTTTGGGTGGTTTTGTTTATTGATTTGTCTATTTCATTTTTTATGTACTTTTGAGGACCAAACTCCAGGCTTGAAAAAACTCTAATCAATGAACATTTCTCCACACAGAATATGGGTCTTAGATAATACATTTACTATTTTGTACTTTGACTGGATAATGTTTAAAATAGTCCTTGTATATTTTTAACACTGTGCATACAATAGTAACACTTTCAAACTTACTACTTGTTCATATCATGGATCAAATGTTTATCCACATATAAAGAAACATTTTTTTAGATGAATAATTCGAAGGTCTGATTATCAGTTCAACATTTATCCTTTCTTACTGATGAATAATCAGGTGATATCCCAGAACTAAGAAGAGATCAATATAGAAATTGCTTTATAGAACAGAAAACTCAACAAAATATGATAGTATGACCTACAGTCTTTTTTTCTGACAACACTGAGACATTATGCCTCTATAGCTAGTGTCTTTAAAGAGAAGAAAACAAAACAGAAAAAAATACAAAACATTATTTTAAAAAGCCTGCCCAATTTTAAAGTTAATTATTAATGATAATGATTCATTTTTGCTTAATTACATTACAACATGATATGAATGTCTTTAAAATAATGACTGACCATGTGTGAAATGATGGGTGACTTATTTCTACATAATTTTAGGCAATTTACCATTTAAATGAAGTGTGCGCATCTGCAGTTAGAACTGTGAGATAAGAGGACTAGAGCCAAATGGATGAGGAAAGTGGGGGAAAGAGAAGATATGAATAACTGTGTCATAAAGTCATAAGTAAAAACTTATTAGAGAAAGGAACAAACTCTCTACGAGGGGACAGCGAGGACATTGGGGGAAAAAGAGTGAAATAATCCAATGTACAGGGTTATATATGCATGTACTTAACATTTTGAAACCCTTTCTTTTTTAATGTTAACATACATTAGCATGCAAACTGTTAACTTACTTGAAAATTACAGGGAAAATACTTCCGTTTGTATTTTTCATTGGGTATTTTATTTAAATTTCAAATGTTCTCCCTTTTCCTGGTTTCCCCTCCAGAAATCCCTTCCCTCATCCCCCTCCCCTGATGGTGCTCCCCCATCCACTCACCTACTCCTAACTCACCATCCTAGCATTCCCCTACACTGGGGCATTGAGTCTCCATAGAACCAAGTGCCTCCTCTCCCATTGATGCCAGATAAGGGCATCCTCTCCTACATATGCAGGACTCCATATGTACTCTATTTATTTTACTTTCACAAAAGAGCATTTGTAAAAGACAAAAAATAGAAGCAGCAAATATTTTTGGCTGGTGATAATTTTTCATTGAAGGAAATTTTAATAAATTGCATTACAGGTTATACATTTCATGATTCCATTACAGAATTTCCAGTTTTTGATGCTGCTGGCTGATTAGTTGAACCCAAAATGGCTCTTCCAAGCACTTAAAGTTAGTGTGACTCCCTTGTTCCTGCTCCCCCTCTCTCCCCATTCCATTCCCAGCTCTCTCCCCATGTGCTCATGGCTGGTCGCTACTCCTCTACACTCTCTCTCTGCCTTTCTCTGTCTGTGCTATCCTCTCAACCTCCCTACCCATGCCCTGAATAAACTCTATTCTACATTATGGCTGGTCCCTCAAGGGGACGGGATGCCTCAGCATGGTCCTCCAGAGGCATCCCTTTCCCTAACCCTGATTGAACATGGACCAAACATATTACTTCTTTCCTCTTTATTATTATAAAACACAGTAGCTTCCCTTTTGAGTTAATATTGAGTATTGGTCATTTTGTATACAGCAACTCTATTTACAATTTGAGAGCAGGACATCTACACCTTATCTCATAATTTCCATGAGATAGGTATGTACTTTAGCGACATCCATTGGGGGAAAAATCCTGTACTAGGAGACCTAGAATAGAAGAACTAGAACTTGTTTTAACACAAAAGAAAACATAATATTTTACTAATATTAAAATTACCTGAAATTATATATGTATATATATATATATATGAACAAGTATTGCATATTAACATTCTGATTAAAATGCTATGTGATTTATATAATTTTAGATCTACTTTAAACAGCAGAAATTAATTTTAGTCATGGTGATAGTATTCTGTATATGTAATTATTTGGCTTAGATGATGATATTATTACCTAGCATTCCATCTTTGACTAAAATTCACATTGGTCCCACCTCTCTTTACCAGGTTACTTGTGGTCGAAGGATCACATTAAACAAAATTATTAATACATTTTCTAAGAAAAAAATACATAAATCTTTAAGTTAGATTTGCCCCAACACTGGAAATTATCTTCTCAACAGTGGTAATTCCAAATAAAGGAATTCAATACCAAAGATGATTAGGCTAGAGATGGGTATACTCATTCTGTCAACCTAGGGAAATTCAAATTTCTACTGTGCAAAGATCCAACGGTTTCTAACATTTAATTAAGATTTCTATGATGGCATGCAAGTAATGAAAGTCTTAGTACTTAGGAACACTAGCCTTTAATGGCATTGGGTAAACATTTATGATGCTACTCTAGTGTTCCAGATTTCTCTATCACATAACTTCAGACGCTCAATTTAAATAAGCATTTGAAGGCATAAATGATCCATAAAGAAAGGGTATTTTGTTTATGGGATCAGAGTGAGAGGAAAATGCAGAGAGAGGTATGAAGTCAGGGGCAAGGGAGAAAATGTGGGAGAAACACCAAAATAAAAGGTCCATTTGAAGAGCCATATGGAAATCTAATATGAAGTTTCCAAGTTTGGCTAATGAGCTACATATAACTACATTGTTATCCAAAGTGGTATATTGAAACCTCTGCTCAACCTAGGCTATTGCTGTCCTTTGATCGCTTCCTAAAACCTGCAATAAGACCCTGTTGCTGATTACAATGCCTAGGCAATGCACTCGACACTGAGAAGTCAAGAGGAGGCTTTACTTCCCTCAACTAATGTTCATGGTACCGGAAGACACTCTGTACATTAACTAAAAAGAAAGTTTAACTAAAGCCAGCTATAAATGCTTCAATCTGCAATGGTCATCTGCCTTCAAGATATACTCATTCAATAGTGGCACAAAGTCAGCCAGTAGCTAACCAAGATTGGATTATATTTGAGGCCCACTCATTGAGAGGAAATCCATCCCAAACCCTTTTTGGGTGGTTTGGAACCTGAGGCTAGATAGGCCAGGGACCTAGGTCCCAACAAGTTACTGAAATTGATAGCATACATAAAATACATAAAATTCATGCCAAGAAAATAACTCCTGGAGACTTTGTGTTGCGTAAATAGATCAGTGCCTTGCTCAGCCATCATAAGGGAAGCTTTGACTTAGAGAAGATTGGGACACATACAAAGACTCACATCTGGCCAGTGTATAGACAGTGATAGACCTTAGAAGAGTCTATCCTAAATGAGATGACTTCATCAAATCCCTCCCACTCCGAGCTCAGAAATCTCTGCAGAAGAGGAACTGGAAAGATTGTAAGAGCCAAGGGGAAAGAAAATATGAAGGAAACAAGGCATTCTAAGCATGGCAAGACCGTCACACATACGAATAATGCACAGAAACTGTGAAGGCATGCACAGGACCATCACAGATCTAAGCCAGTTGTGGTGAAAGATCTTGAGTAGACACATGCCCCTATCTCTGACCCAAAAGAAAGGAACCCAATTGCACCTAAAAATGTTGTCTTCCAGGAAATCTCACTAAGAAAACAAACAACACCTAAGTGTAGACCATAAATACAGCATGAGATGAGCATGGATGCCAACACAACACAACGTCCCACGCTTCTTTGGTGGTTCTTTGTTCAGATTTTTTTGTTTTTGTTTTTCTTTTATTTTTTCTTCTTCCTCTTCCTTCTTTTTGAAATTTTACAGGTCTTTGTCATGTATATTATGGCTTCTGGTTTTGTGTTTCTATGTGATTCTTCAGTTTGTGGAGCTGATTATGTCTAGATCTTTGTGTGTTTCTCTTGCTTTTCTGTTGTCACTTTTTCTTCTGCTTGGGTTTTGTTTTATCCTATTTTGATTTGATGTGTGTGTGTGTGTGTGTGTGTGTGTGTGTGTGTGTGTACTACTCTTTCCCTGCCTCTTTATTTTCTAAGGCTAGACAGAAAGGGTGTGGTCCTGGATGGGAGGGGAGGATTGGAGGAATTGGAAGGAGATGGGTAAGGGGTAACTGAAAGCAGAATATATTGTAGGGGGAAAACCTACTTTCATTAAAAGAAAATAATTATTTTAGAAAAAGGAAAGAACTGATAATCTCAAATGTTTGTGAGATTTGTTCAAATGTTCAGCATGGATTCCATTTGCAACCCTATAAAATATGGTTTCAGTTAGCAAAGTCTCAAGTTCTAGAATGAAGACTACATATTTCTCTGAATGCAAGCATTATTATGACAATAAAATTGAAAGAAACAGTGCCTGATTGAATAGCTTTTTCACCCACAGATTCATGTATTTAAATGTGTGCCCCTTGGGGAATGGCACTTGGGGTTGTGGGCTCGATGGAGTAAATATGGCTTTGGAGGAAGTCAACTGTTGGGATGGACTTTGAGGTTTCCTCCTATGCTCAGGCTTCACACAGTGTGGATGATAGTCTCCTTCTGGCTGTGTTTAGATTAAGATATAGAACTCACTGTTCCTCTAGCACCTTGTCTGCCTGGATGCTGCCATCCGTCCTGCCTTAACATTAATGGATTAAATCTCTGAAACTATATGCCAGCCCATTTAAGTGTCCTTTATAAGAGTTGCATTAGCTATAAAGTTGCTTCACAGCAACAGAAACTATAACTAAGACAAAAGCCAAAGGGCAACTTGAGGAAAAGAAGGAAAATAATACAGAGAAATAGGGGGAAATGACAATGTGTATAATGGAATTTATGATAATTTTCTCAATGACTTTTCTTTTGCTCCCTAATATTTTATTCAATGTGTCTATATGTGCCATGAAGACTCACAGACTTTTGGATATGTGCTTTTAATTGGAAAGAGTGCCCAGACATCTGTCCTAGCATAACAAAATTATTCAGTATTCTTGGTACCAGGAAATCTTCATGGGTGAGAGTTGCTCATTCATCTAGTCATATGGTGGTTTCTTCTTCCACATAAGTTGTTAAGAATTCATTCACCTCCTCCACAAAATTCAACTTCTAATGGATTAAAGATCTCAACACAAAATCAGACTTTCTGGTCCTATAGAAAAGAATATGGGAAACAGCCTTTAACACACTGGCACAGAACATAACTTACCAAACAGAATACAATTAGGATAGTCATTATAACCAATAATTGATAAATAGAACCTTATAAAAATGAAAATTTTCTGTAAGACAAAAGACATGATCCCTCATACAAAACAGCCTACAGAATGAAAAAAGATTTTTTGAACTCAATACCAGAAAGAGGACTAATATCCAAAATATATGAAGAACTGAAAAAATAGATTAAAAAAACTGAAGAATCAAATTAATTGCTAGAGTATAAGTCTAAACATATAATTCTCAATAGGATAAACTCGAATGGCTGAGAATCATTAAAACAAAATTTCAAAAGCCTTAGCCATCAGATAAATGAAAATTAAACCTAATTTGAGCCATTATCTTACAACAGTAAGAATAGCTAGGATCAAGAGCACAAGTTTATGCTATGGAGGATGTGAAATTCAGGACTATTCATTCATTGTTTTTGAGAGAGCAAACATGTACAGCCTTTATGGAAATGAGTATGGTTGTTCTTCAGGAAAATGAAAATCATTCCACCTCAACCATACTGATTGCTTCTCTTTCCCCATTAGAGAAATAATATGATTGTTCCCCAAGAGAAGAATGAATGTAGAAACTGTGTTATGTGTTATGTGAGTTATAACTGACCCGTTAAAGAAAGCATTGCATGACAAAATTTGCAGAAAAGTGAAAGGAAATAGGAAAAACATCATTATAGAGGAAGGATAACCTAGACCCTGAAATAAATGAACATATATATATATATATATATATATATATATATATATATATATATGGCACATTGTTTTATGCATGGATATTCTACATTAAATAAATGATAATCATGTTTCAGTCCAAAGATGCATAGACTTAGGTAGGTAAAAGGTTACAGGAGACATGATCTCCTTCTGACAGGGAAATAGAATAGATTTCATGAGTGGACTGTTGGCAGGGGGTGAGCTGGATTAATAGAATCATGTGCAGAGAAGATATGGAGACAGACATGTAGAAGTGAGAGTTATTTAAAGGGTGGTGGAGAAACCTAATGCAGTCTAACATCCTAAAATATATAGAGATGAAATAAATGAAGTCTCAAAATAATGGAAAGGAAGAGTCACCAAATGAAATTTCCAATACACCCATTTGAGTTGTTGGCTGAAAGTACTCAATGGAAATGCCCAAAGAAGCCATGGTGTTGCCAAGACAATAAAAAACTGACAGCAAGGCCCCCTTGGAGGAGATAACACCCACACAAGTCATTGAACATAGAGAAGTTTAGTTGATGCCTATATAATGTCGTCACCTCTACAACCTACTATCTTTGGTATAAGAAGTACTAGGCAGGCTACCCAAAGGGAAATGAACACACCAACACAGCCACAACACCTTTGATGTGTGAAGCTGTCCTGCCAGCATGACACACGAGAAAAATGATGTCACACTGTGGGAGGAAACAACTGATGTCTGAATTCATAGAAGGCCCATTTTACAAGATGGAAACCATACCTTTCGTATGGGTGACCAAGCTCTGGAGACTCTCGTGCCTTCTTTTGTGGTCTTTTCCTTCTGTTGGTTTACTTTGTCCAACTTTGTGTGATTTTTTTTTAATCTTATTATATTTTGCTGTTATGGTTTGATGTAAAAAAAGAAAGAAAAGAAAAATAAATTTCTAGTGAAAGAAATTAAAAAAATAATCACCTTTCTTCAGGGAGTTCAGAATAATTAGAATATTACATGGCTGTATTTTACTGGAACAGTTAATTCAATATTAAATGATAAAGGCATTTTTTGGTGGTTCATAGGCAACATACATGATAATCTATTGAAATGCTGTACTTTCCAAGATACACTCATAAAATATTAGTTTGGCTATATTTTCCTTAATATTATGTTTATAACTATCAATTAATCACACATAAGAGGACCAAAGCAAATGCTATGAACAATAAAAGTACATGGAACTTAAAAATTAGTGTACTTTGGCTATAGTTTGAAGTTAAACGTATAGTTTTAGATATGACTTAAAAACAATGTACTATAACTCAACTGGCTTCACCATCTAAACCTCCATAATTTACTTTTAATATAGTTCTCACTATTTCAAATGAATTTTAGCATAACTTAAAACAATTTCCATTCTGTTTATACATTAAAATAAAAATATAGAATTGATGGCTCTGTTTTCTTTGGACCCGAATATTTTAGTAGATGCTGTGATTCTGAGATTTCAGTGAACTATTTATAACATGTCTCTGCTGATAAACATTTATGCCTTTGAATTGAGATATGAGAGCAGACATTTAGTTCTAGCTGCCAAAAAGTGACAGGGAGTTTTGGACATTCCACACGCCTGAATGATGGCTTCATCCCACAGCACATCTGCTTTTGGTAATGTTCTTGTAGGCTTGTAGAACACTGCAGAAACTTTATAGAACACAAAGAATTTTACTAAAAATGGAACCACTATTAATTGTGATATACTGTCTTAAAGACAACGAGTTTCATTTACATAAATCACCATGGGATTAGTTACATATAGGGTCCTAAATTTGAGTGTGTGTGTGTGTGTTTGTGTGTGTGTGTTTGTGTGTGTGTGTGTGTTTGTGTGTGTGTGTGTATGTGTGTGTGTGTGTGTACAATTACCTACTTTAGTTTTAATGAACTCAGGATATTGGTGGTATTTCACAAGAACTCAGATTGTCACACTGTGTGTAGCAAATGAATATACTTACAGAATGAAAATGTCAGAAAAAATGTGAAGAAATAATTCATGAAAGCAAAACATTCACAGACACACAATGAAAACAAACTTATTGGACAAATCTGCAACCAACAGATGGGGAAAAAGTGTTCGCTAACCCCACATCTGATAGAGAGCTAATATCCAAACTTTATAAAGACCCCAAGAAGCTGACCAACAAGAAACCAAACAACCCAATCAAAAACTGGGGTTTAGAACTAAATGGAGAATTCACAACAAAGGAATCTCGATTGACCGAGAAGCATTTTCAAACATGTTTAAAGTCTTTAGTTGTCACAGAAATGCAAATCAAAACAACAGTCCTTACAGGAGTCAGAATGGATAAGGTCAAAAACTCAGGGGACAGCACATACTGGTGAGAATCTGGAGAAAGAGGAACACTCCTCCATGGGATTGCAATCTGGTAAAACAACTCTGAAAATCAATCTAGATGTTCTTTAAAAAATTGGGAACAGATCTACCTAAAAACCAAGCTATACAACTCTTGGGCAAACAACCAAAAGATTCCCCACATTGCTACAGGAGCAGGTGTTCTACCACGTTCATACCAGACTTATTTGTGATAGTTAGAAGTTGAAAACAACCAAGATGTCCCACAACAGAAGAATGGATACAGAAAAAGTGATTCATTTACACAATGGAATACTACTCAACTAATAAGAATGAGGACATCATGAGTTTTTCAGACAAATGGATGGAACTAAAATTATCATCCTGAGTGAGGTAACTCATAACCAAAAGTATATGCATGATATATGCTCACTAATAAGTGGCTATTAGCAAAACGAGTAGAGATTTCCCAGGATACAATCCACAGAACATGAGATGGCTGACAAGCTGAAGCATCAAAATGAGAATACCTCAATCCCATTAGGAAGGGAGGAGAAAGCAATTACAGGAGGGACAGGAAAGGAATGGATATTCATGGGAAAGGTAACAGGGAGGAGAAGAGGGGAACATGATCAGGTTATTTGGGGAGCTGGGAGAAGGGTGTGTGTGAAGAGGATGTGTAATAGGACAGAAGCCCTGAGGACCAGCAAAAAGAATTGAAACAGGAAACCTCAGAAGATAGGAGGTGGCGTGACCCTGTAGAATATACCAGAGACCTGGGAGGTGAGTGACTCTCAGGACTCAAAGGGAAAGACCTTAGGTGAAGTGCCCTACAGTGGAGAGAGGGAACTTGTAGAGTCCATTTTCAGTAGAAAGATTGGGCATCAAGTGAAGGGAAGGCATTGCCATCCCACAGACAAAAATTTATGACCCAGAAAAACCTGCAGGAATAAAAATGGAGAAAAGCATGAGGAAAAGAAAGTTCAGTGACAGGTCCAAATTAGGATCCAGCTCAAGGGGAGGACACAAGGCCTGACACTATTGTGTGCTTATGAATAGGGGTCTATCATGACTGCCTTCTGAAAGGCCCAACAAGCAGCTGAGGGAGACAGATGTAGATATTTACACCCAACCAAGGAACAGAAGCTGCTGACCCCTGTGGTTGAATCAGGAAAATGCTGGAAGAAGCTAAGGAGAAGGGCGACCCTATAGCTTCCTTAACCAGCACTTTTAACCAATCTGAAACCCCTGGGATCTCTCAGGCACTGCGCCACCAGTCAGGCAGCATATACCAGCTGATATAAGGCTCTCAACATATGTACAGGAGAGGACTGGCAGGTCTGGATTCAGTCAGAGAAGATGCACCTAACCCTCAAAAGACTGCAGGCCCCAGAGAGTGGGGAGATGTGGTGGGGTAGTGGTGGTGGTAGAGACATGTTTTTGCAGATGGGGTTTGGGGGAGAGGAATTGTGGGATGGGGAACAGTCAGAGGGTGAAATGAGTGGGGATAAAATCTGGACTGTAAAAAATGGTTAAAAAATAAGTTTTAAAAATTAAAAAAAAAGTTTCATTGAATATGTCTTCCAGAATGTTGTTCAATTTTTTGGTTGAAGAATCATTGATTTTCCAAAAATAACTATGTCAATTACTGACGTGCTCAGTTCTAGAGCTGAGAACTTCACTATGAGAGTACATTTTTAAAAAATCCTCTTAGTCTTCAGTATTTTTTTCAGTTTAGCAATCATCATCATCATCATCGTTGTCGTCATCATCATCATCATCATTTATTGTTCAGGCCTACTTCTGAGTAGGTTATCTCACCTTGTGTTGGATCCTGGCCCACTCATCAGTTGTTTTGTTAGGATGACATTACCTCATTTCAAAATGGCTCTGAATCCAATGCATCCATTTTATGCAATATTGAAAAAAACTTTGATAAACATGGAATATTGATGAACACATACTAAAGAGATGGTTTACCCCTCTCTTAGCATTTAGGCAGTTTTAACTTACATGTCATGATTTTTTCCCCTCTGTACTAGGAAGTCACAGTCACAGAGCTTAAAAGAGAATAAGAGAATAACATGTTACCCAATAGTGGGTAGAAATTGCCTAACAGAATACTCTTGCAGACTGCAGAAAACTCAATCCAGGTAGAACATCAAACCATTCAAACCAAAGAAGGGACTCTGCCAACACTGACTTGTAACATGGAAAAATCTATAAGGCTTTGTATATTTTGCCTATCATTATTAAAGGTAAAGATTGTTAAAAGGAAAAAAGAGAGGTGGTGGAAAGAATGATGAAAAATGACACTGTTGGGGTCTAAAAAAATACACTGCCGAATCGGAATTGAGTAGAGAAACAAGAGAAAGCTGCATCAAGCATATCAAGAGAACTCCATCAGAAAATAACCTCTAAGTCTCAGTGTCTCAAGCAACCAAGGATCAGTTCTGACATCTGTGAAATCAATGGAATTATTTACTATTTATTATACAGATTAATGAGTCACTTATGCAACCTACTGCAACTTCATACAAGTTGAAAGCAAGTGTGTGTGTGTGTGTGTGTGTGTGTGTGTGTGTGTGTAGCATGTTGACATAAAACTATAGGAATGAATGAAGTATTTGCTTTAGTAATTGATATAATGATTCTTATGAATGATATAAAAGAATTTGGCTGTTGATTTTTCTGACATTTTTGGTTAAAACAATTGGTAGAGATTCATTAACTCTCTATATTTGCTGTTTGCATAAGAAGATAAATGCCCAGGCTTACTGTAATCTGCATGCACGCTTGTGGTTGTTTGTAAAAGGAGATAAAAATGAAGGTAGGTTTTCTGTGACGCCCTCTGGATGCAAGCAAAAGTCATAACCCAAGAGCTTGTTTTCTCTGGGGTTTATGTGTATAATGTGCTTGTAGCACTGAGCTACATATATAATAATGAATATATTTAAAGATTGTAAAGTTTATCCTTGAAGCAGCATTATTAAGGTGTATTTCTGTCTATTCAGTCACTCATTCTAAACAGAAACATGTGATGGCAAAGGGACATTGGATGGAGACATGTGTCATTCACTGTAAACTATTTTAATTCAATATGCCTGGATATTTTTCTATATAGAGAGTTTACTATTCGTAATTCACAAAGTTGTTTTTCATTGTTATTCTTTGTTAGACTGATTGAAGCATATCCACCATTGGTGTTTCCTTCATTTTTCTTTAATGTTACACATGCTTGGGTAACCAACATTAGTGACATCAAATATTAAGATTAAAGATTCGATATCTTTTTAGAGATGTTTTACACTGTGAGTTGGGACACCAAGTGTGGGAAATAAAAAGATTGGAAGGATGGAAGAAATATGAAAGAAAATGGAAGAAAGAATCCAGACAGACTGGGTCCAAGAAAGGTGTAATTGGGTAACTTAGCTCTTCTCAGAAAGACCTTAGCATTGTGCCCAAGGGAAAAATGACAAGAAATTTAAACACAAGTAAAATCATAAACAGAAAATGAACAAACAAACCAACAACAAGAGAGATCTTCTTTGGACATTTCATAACTCAGAATTACTTCTCTATTACTATTTCTGCCTTCATTTCTCTATAAACAAATACACTCATATGCACAGATATGACCACTCATAGTATATGGGTCATAATTCATATTTTATATAATATACTTATCTAGTAATATGTAAATTACCTGATATCAGTAAAATTGAATAGTTTCACTTTCATAAATTTGCCTTCATTGATAGGATTCATATTTTTAAAAAAAATTTCAACATATAAACAGTGTGTGTGTGTGTGTGTGTGTGTATGTGTGTGTGTGTGTGTGTTTTACAAATAGATGATAGGAAATGACAATAGTTCAAGAGTTAAACTATTTGGACGTTACAGAAGTTCAGTTGGTCATAAAAATAAGAAACTTCAGGAACGTTTAATATTTTTGCCTTTGTTTGGCTAAAAGAAAGCTGTGATCTTTGACAACAGATATTTGCATTCATAATACTGATGTCTTGTGACAGAAACTATCCAGGAAATGGTAAGGTTAGCATGTGACCTTCTTGGAGGTAGCCCACAATTTTCCATGGCTTAAGAGGGACAAGCTCTGGGAAGCAGAGTCCTGAGAAATACCTCAGCAATTCTTCTTGGAGATGAGATGCCTTTCCTGTCACTCTTACACAGCCTAATGATTCCTGAGCATTAGCCCACACTATAGAGGAGACTTCCTGTGGACCAACATAAAGACGAACTTTCATGAACTAATGCTTCTTAGATAAATTAAGGAGTTTATAGAATTTGTGATTTGATCTTAGTAAGAAGGTTTTTAGAATGGTTTTTGAGGGTTTTAATAGAAAGATGTAATAAAGTTAGAACCAAGAATGGAATGTTCCTAATCCCTATAGAAGTAAGTAAAGGCTGCATAATAAGAAATACAATGAGCTTTCTTTTTTAAAAAATTTATTTATTTATTTATTTATTTATTTATTTATTTATTTATTTATTTATTTATTTATTTATTTATTTATATGAGTACACTGTAGCTGTCTTCAGAAACACCAGAAGAAAGCATCTGATCCCATTACAGATGGTTGTGAGCCATCACGTGGTAGCTGGGAATTGAACTCAGGATCTCTGGAAGAGGAGTTGGTGCTCTTAACCATAAAGCCATCTTTCCAGTCCCCACAATGAGCTTTCATAATAACATGAAAAGAGATAATAGGCTTGGAGCAAATATGTGTTCATGGAAAAGCACTCATGTCCAAGGCTGAAGCCACAGGTATATACCATGAGAGGACAAGGCCACTGGGAACTGTTGCTTTGAAATTAGAATGAGCATGTAAGATGAAACACTGCTTTAAACTTAATATCAGCGTCCTTTTGTAACTCCAATTTTGCATAACATTTTGTCTATGAGGTAATTTCCTTTTTTTAAAATTGGATATTTTCTTAATTTACATTTCCAATGCTTTTCCATTTCTAGGTTTCCCCTCCATAAACCCACTATCCCATCCTCCCTCCCACTGCTTCTATAAAAATGCTCCACAATCCACCCAGCCACTCCTGCCTCCCTGTACAGGCATTGAGGGTCATTGAGCCATCCCAGGACCAATTGATGTCCAAAAAGCCCATCCTCTGCTACATATGCAGCTGGAGCCATGGGTCCCTCCATGTGTACTCTTTGGTTGGTGGTTTAGTCCCTGCGAGCTCTTAGGAGGGGGTCTGGTTTGTTGATATTGTTGTTCTTCCTATGGCTGGCAAAGCCCTTCAGCTCATTCCCTCCTTTCTCTACTCCTCCATTGGGAGGATAAATAGAGAGGCAGATGCTGGCAGCCAACCATTGAATTAAGAATAGGGTCCCCAATGGAGGAGTTAGAGAAAGGATTGAAGGAGTTGAAGGGGTTTGCAACCCCATAAGAACAACAATATCAACAAACCAAAGTTCCCACTGGCTAAACCACCCTCTAAAATGTACACATGGACAGACCTATGGCTCCAGCTGCATATGTAGCAGAGGATGGCCTTGGTGTGCACCAATGGAAAGAGAAGCCCTTGTTCCTGCCAAGACTGGACCCCCACTCTAAGGGAACGTCAGGGTGGGAAGGAAGATGGGATAGAGAGTTTATGGGCAGGAAACTGGGAAAAGGATATCCTTTGAAATGTAAATATAAAAATACAAAATAAAAATCAATAACTCTGAGAGTCCACATCATGAAGATGTTGTTTTTAATAACTGAGTAGTACTCCATTGTGCAGATGTACCACATTTTCCATGTACATTTCTCTTTCGAAGGGTATCTAGGTTCTTATATCAGCTTCTGGCTGTTATAAATAAGGCTTCTATGTACATAGTGGAACATGTATCTTTGTTATATGTTGGATCCCCTTTTGGGTATATGCCCAGGACTGGTACAGTTGGGTCCTCAGATAGTACTATATTCAATTTTCTGAGGAAACTCCAGGCTAGTTTCCAGAGTGGTTGTACCAGCTTGAAATCCCAGCAACAATGGAGGAGTGTTCCTCTATCTCCACATCCTTACCAGCATCTGTTGATAGCTGAGTTTTTGATCTTAACTATTCTGACTGGTGTGAGGTAGACCCTCAGGGTTGTTTTGATTTGCATTTCCATGATGACTAAGGATATTGAACATTTCTTTAGGTGTTCTCAGCCATTCGGTATTCCTCAGTTAAGAATTCTTTGTTCAGCTCTGTACCCCAATTTTTACCAGAATTATTTGGTTTTCTGTAGTCTACCTTCTTGAGTTCTTTGTATATATTGGCTATTAGTCCTCTATAGGATGTAAGAATGGTAAAGATCTTTTCCCAATCTTTTGGTTGTCATTTTGTCTTATTGACAGTGTCCTTGGTATTACAGAAGATTTGGCATTTTTTGAGGTCTCATTTGTTTATTGTTAATCTTAGAGCATAATCCATTTGTATTTCTGTTGAGAAAAATTTCTCCCATGCCCACATGATAGAGGCTCTTCCCAACTTTCTGTTCTATTAGTTTCAATGTATCTGGTTTTATGTGGAGGGCTTTGATCCAAGGACTTGAGAGATAAGAGTAGATTGATTTTTATTTTTTTTTACATGCTGATCATCTGTTGAACCAGCACCATATGTTGAAAATGGTGTCCAATTGATCTACTGGATGGTTTTACCTCCTTTGTCAAAAATCAAGTGACCATGGTGTGTGGGCTCATTTCTGGGTCTTTAATTCTATTCCACTGATCCATCTGCCTGTCTCTGTAACAATATCACACAGTTTTTATCACTCTTGCTTTGTAATACAGATGGAGATCAGGAATGGTGGTTCCCCCAGAATTTCTTCTAATGTTGAGAATATGTGTATATTTTTCTGGGTTTTTGGTTATTTCAAATGACTTTTTTAAATTGCTCTTTATAACTCCATGAATAATTGAGTTGGAATTTTGATGGGGATTTCATTGAATCTATAGATTGGGGTCAGCATATAACCATTTTTTTTTTTTACTATAGTAATCCTGCCAATCCATGAGCATGGGGGAATCTTTCCATCTTCTGAGATCTTTTTCAATTTCTTCGGAGACTTGAAGTTCTTGTCATATAGATATTTCAATTTCTTGTTTAGGGTCACAGCAAGGTATTTTATATTATCTATTACTATTGTAAAGGGTGTCATATCCCTAATTTCTTTTTCTGCCTGTTTAGCCTTTGAGTAGAGGAAGGCTACTCATTTGTTTGAGTTAATTTTATATTCAGCCTCTTTGCTGCCATCAGTTATCATGTTTAGGAGTTCTCTGGTGGAATTTTTGGTGTCATTTAAGAATACTATTGTATACTCTGCAAATCATGATATTTTGACTTCTTCCTTTCCAATTTCTATCCCTTTGACCTCCGTTTTTGTCTAATTACTCTGGCTAGGATTTCAAGTACTATATTGAATAAGTAGGGAGAGAATGATCAACCTTGTCTAGTCCCTCATTTTAGTGGGTTGCTTCAAGTTTCTCTCCCTTTAGTTTGATGTTGGCTACCATTTTGTTCTATATTGCTTTGCTATGTTAATATATGGACCTTGACTTCCTAAACTTTCCAAGACCTAGCATTTAATGAAATGGTCACATATTTTTTCTTTTGAATTTGTTTATATAGTAGATTATGTTGCTGGATTTCTATATACTTAACCACTGCTGCTTCCCTGGGATGAAGCCTACTTGATCATGATAAATGACTGTTTTGATGTGTTCTTGGATTCAGTTTGCAAGAATTTTATTGAATATTTTTGCATCTATATTCGTAAGTGAAATTGGTCTGAAGTTCTCTTAATTTTCCAAGAACTTTTGTTTATAAATTGGCCAGAGAAAAGAAATAAATTTGGTGTGGTATTGTGGTTTGGGAGCTGCGCCCCATGTACATGTATTTATTCATCCATCCAAAGGTATATGTCTGTTTCTTTGTCTGTTCCTATGTAGGTATGTGTATGTATCTAAGAATGTGAATACTTGTAGAGTTAGTTGATTGAGACAGATGTCTGGGCTAGGTCAGAATGTGGGTGTATAAACATGTGTGTTTGTGAATATTTGCCTATGTATAAGATTTTAATTATTTTCCTTTCCACCCTCACCGTTTCTCAGAATTAACTAGGGTTCTGCTTGCCTGGCCAGAAAACGCATTAAGTTGTTTACCTAATCTCCTGCAGTTAAGGAAGGGTGGTAGTTTCTCCGATGCCATCGTCCTCTGGCTCCAGAATAACTAAGAATCAAAGGAATAAATATTATCAATACTAAGCAACAATTATACTCACAAAACCAAGGTTTGCTGCCCACTCCTTGCAGACGTTTTCCCCATGGCAGTCTAACTTACATGTTGTACTTTATTTTCATTTATTTATTTATTTATTTAGTTAGTTCTATAAAAGAAAACAAATGTGATTACCCACATGTTTTAATAAGTTATTTTGTATCTTCTAGACACCTGGATTTTAAAGTACATCCTGGGTTTTTGACTGTCACTGATAAAGCTCCTACATCTAATCTTACATAGCTGAATGATGAAATCCTAGACCAGCAAGACTGCATCAAAGGTAATGTGTAAATGGAATGACTAATTACAGGTGATTTTACATGGTCAGGAAAAACCTGGTCACAAAGGATTTCAGTTTACAAAGTTACCGGAGTTGATGAATACTGCTGGTAGAATATGGAGAAAATTTATGAGTTTATATTTTGTTTTTCCTCCACCCGTATTCTGGGGTGATGCCTTAGCCTTTTGTTATTTCAAGAAACACAGGCACATACTTTTGAACAGTTTTTACTGATTATGGTCTTATAAACCTCTAGACTACCTCAAAGAACTTATCTGAATCTCAGATATTTAATTGACAAATAATTAAGAGTATGTAAATACACCTGGGAACCCTAAAGAGATATCTAAGTTAACCCACAGACATACGCATCACACACACACACACACACACACACACACAGAGAGAGAGAGAGAGAGAGAGAGAGAGAGAGAGAGAGAGAGAGAGAGAGAGAGAGGAAAGAGAGGGAGGGGGGGAGGGAGGAAAAAGCTTCAGTCAAAAGAGGTCTTAAAGTGAAGACGTTCTTAAAAAACACATTTTCACAGGCAAGTATCAGTGGCTTTTAACTTTTAGGCAATCTACCTGTACTCCAGGACAGAATCTTTGCAGAAGTGTGTGCGTAGTTATGCTAATAAGCCATTTTTCTATTAGAAAATATTAATAAAGTAGCAAGAGCCAGATTTGAGAAGAGCAATAATGCTTTTCACTGTGGGAGATTGTATATATGAAGCCAAATTAGCATGAGGTTGGCCTCCAAACTGAAGTATGCATGATTTGGAGTGTGGTGGGAGACCTCAGAGAAATTCATTCTCCCATTTTATTTCCTACTGTGAAAATAACAGGTTATTTTTGTTTTAAAATATCTGGTCCATATGGCTAACACATACTAATTAATAAATTATAATTCTTACTTCATACTTCAATTTATAGTAAGTATTAATGCTTCTCTGCAGAAGGGATTTGTCTTTATTCTCAGATGTATAAAGTTTTTGACTGTGAAAATTTAACACTGGATCCAGGTGGAGGTTCCACTCCTCTCCCCCTGGGTAGGTCAACTTGCCTCTCTGTTGTGGAAATATCTATGCACCGGCAAAGAAAGTCTAAGCCATTCACTGAGCCTTTTAGTTCCCGAGGATGTATTACCAGAGTGAACAGTCAACATTCAGTGTCTTGATGCTCATGCTTGGTGTTTGGTAGTGGATTTATGGAGGACTCAAAGGTACACATTCAGGAAGCTTTATTCTCGAAATCGCTGTTGCTCAGGACACTTATCAGAATTCAACTGATCATAACAAAAGCTTTCTGTTATTCACAAATGGAACCTGAGTTAGGAAGCTCCATGACTTCCTGACTTCTCCTGTGATATCTTCTATCTTTGTGATACCATTTGCTCAGAGACTATCTTCACAAATGAAAAATATAAAATCACAAATTTCTTGAACTTTTTTCTCCACAAAGCATGAGCTTAAATGAACCTCTTTTATTAAGTATTAAGGCTCAGTTATTTTATTACAGAAAATAAGGAACTAGTTATACAGCTACCTAAATAAATCATATGTATTGATTGTAGGAGCCTACATCCTTGGAAACTATCTATGCTTTCTTCATCATACCCCAAAAATTGAACATTTCTTTTTAATTCTATACTGAAATATTTCCAAATCCATTCATACCTCTCCTCCTCCACAAACCATCTGCAACAGTTTTCACTTGCTTCTTAATATTCTCCTAGCTGGCTTTGCTGACCCTGCCCTGTGATTTTATTTTCATATAGTAGGAAGTGTGATGTTTAAGAATGTGGATCAGCTCTAGCCATTGTCAGATATCTTTGAATAAAATCCGCATTCAGAGGAAAGCAGATGATTGAAGCCGGTACTTGTTCTGCACCTGCATGACCTCACCACTGTCTCTTGCATACTGGACTTAAAGCCAATTTAAAGAAAATAAAGCTTTCATAAAAAGGCTTTGGGATGAAGAGATAGTTCAGAAATTAAGAACAGTTGCTAATCTTCTTTACTTACCTTAATTAATTACTTATTTTTACACTCCAGATTTTACTCCCCTCCCAATCCATCCTCTGACTGTTCCATGTCCCAAGCCTCCTCTGCAGCCTCCTGTCTCCACAAGGATGTCCCCACCTCACCCATCCCATCAGATGTCTAAATTCTCTGGGGCCTCCAGTCTCTTGAGGGTTAAGTACATCTTCTCTGAATGAACCCAGACCCGCAAGTCCTCTGCTGTATATGTGTTGGGGGCCTCATCTCAGCTGGTGTATGCTGCCTTGTTGGTAATCAAGTGTCTGAGAGATCTTGGGAGTTCAGGTTAATTGAGACTTCTGGTCCTCTTACAGGGTCACCCTACTCCTCAGCTTCATCTGCCTTTTTCTTAATTTGACCACAGGGGTCAGCAGTTTCTGTTCATTTGTGGGATCCAAATATCTGTATCTGACTCTTTCAGCTGCTTGTTGGGTCTTTTGAAGGGCAGTCATGATAGGGCCCTTTTTGTGAGCATTCCATAGCCTCAGTAATGGTGTCAGACCTTGGGGATGGCCCTTGAACTGGATCCTCCTTTGTGCCTATTCCTGGACCTTCTTCTCCTCGGGCTCTTCTCCACTTTTGTCCCTGCAGTTCTTTCAGACTGGCACAATTCCGGGTCACAGTGTTGGCTGTGGGATAGCAACACCATCCATCACTTGATGCTCTGTCTTCCTGCTGGAGGTGGGCTCTACAGGTTTTCTCTCCCCACTGTAGGGCATTTCATTTAGGGTTTCCCTCTTTGAGTCTTGAGATCTCACTTCCCAGGTCTCTGGTACATTCTGGGCAGTCCTCCCAGCCCTCAACCTCCCAAAGTCCTATGTTTCCATTCTTTCCGCTGGCTCTCAGGGCTTAGGTCCTTTTCCTACACCCACTAACTCATCATGTTTTTCTCTGACCACCCCCACACTCCCGTTGCCTTTCCCTTTCAGATCCCTCCCTCCCCGATCACTTGCCATTCCTTTCTTCTCCCTCCCAGGTGGAACTGAGGCATCAGCACTTGGGTCCTTCAGCTTGTGGACAATTTTAGTTCTGTGGACAGTATTTTGGGTATTCTGTATTTTCTTTGACTAATACCCACTTATTAGTGAGAAGATACCATGCATGTCCTTTTGAGTCTGAGTTACCTCACTCAGGATGATATTTTCTAGTTCCATGCTTTTGCCTGAAAAACTCAGGATGTCCTTGTTCTTAATATCCAAGAAGTATCCCGTTGTGTAAACGAACCACATTTTCTGTATCCACATTTTAATTCCTGTTCCAGGGCATCTGCCACCTGTGCTGGTGTCTGCAAGCATCACTTTACACACACACTGCACATATGCACAAATGCTACACATATGAAGGTACATATGTGTAGGTACACCTCAAGTTCTACAACTATTGATTCCTCTCAAAAATCACACATCTTCCCTTTTCTTTATTCACTTTGCACCAAATCATAATCGTAAGCCTCAGTAAAGACTTTGACGTGTCTTTCTCAGTTAGACATTGGAGGGTCACCAGTGAACATGTCATTCACCACGTGTTATTCTTTTCATAACACATGATACAACCTCATAGCTTGTCCTCTACTTCTGTGAATTTAACGGTATTCTACAACACATCCATGGGCATTTTCTCTATTTAGGAAAGAAAACAATAGAAAAATATCAAAGGAGCTTATTAAAGGTTGTTTAAGAGATACAGAGAAATGCAGATAGAGAAAATAGAAACTTTTGGGCTTTGGGAAGATGGCTCATGGGGTAAATGTATTTTCTACCATGCCCCAAATCCTGATTTCTAGTTCGGCAACCTACACAATGGAGAGAATTAACTTACTACTCTAAGTTGTCTTCTAAATTCAATGTATGTGCCTTAACATGCCTAAGCATTCTCTCTCTCTCTCTCTCTCTCTCTCTCTCTCTCTCTCTCCCCCTCTCTCTCTCTTTCTCTCTCCTCTCTCCTTCCCTCCATCCCCTCCTCTGTTCCATCCAACTTCTTTCTTCTTTCTTTCATCCCATCAAAATGTGGGGGTTGTTTATTTCCTCTGTCTCGAAGCCTGAGCCTGTTTGATTAAATTTATGTATAACAACTGAATGGGTTACTGATAAAACTAGAAATCAAGTAGTTTTTCAGCTTTCTGATGTTCAGTCAGGTTACATTTGCTACAGGACACTGTCAATTCAATAGTGAAACTTCTTGAGATATGGAAACTGAACATATAGAGCTTTGGTAACTTCATTTTTGCCATCTACACACCGTTCTTTCTATATTAACAATGGGTTTTATGATAGTTGAGAACATTTAAATATGCCCAGAAGACTATCTATATCTCTATATCTCTATATCTCTATATCTCTATCTATCTATCTATCTATCTATCTATATATATATATATATATATATTCCCAGTAATTAACTGTCTTTTTAAAAATCTTTTCTACTGAGAGTCCCGGACCAGCAGAGGATCCCTGCCTTCAGCAGCTCTCTGCTCCCAGGCCCCCTGGAGGGGAGTTCTGGCCCCCTGGTCGGGCGGGCACTCCTGAGGCAGCAGAGTGGAGGAGACCACCAACGCTGCCCACCCCTGCCCACATCCCTGGCCCAGGAGGAAACTGTATACGGCCTCTGGATACCCGTAGAGGAGGGCCCAGGAGCAGCAGGTCCACTGCGTCTGAGACACCGCACCTGAAGGGACCGACCGAATAAACAGTTCTCTGCACCCAAATCCCGTGGGAGGGAGAGCTAAACCTTCAGAGAGGCGGACACGTCTGGGAAACCAGAAGAGACTGCACGCTGCACACAGTACTGATCCCAGAGGAAAACAACAAAAGCTATCTGGAACCCTGGTGCACGGAACCTCCCGGAAAGGGCGGCGCAGATCTTCCTGGTTGCTGAGGCCGCGGAGAGCTCATAGGCAACACCCTGCGAGCAAACTTGAGCCTCGGGACTACAGGTAAGACCAACTTTTCTGCTACAAATGACTTGCCTGGTGAACTCAAGACACAGGCTCACAGGAACAGCTGAAGACCTGTAGAGAGGAAAAACTACACGCCCGAAAGCAGAACACTCTGTCCCCATAACTGGCTGAAAGAAAACAGGAAAACAGGTCTACAGCACTCCTGAAACACAGGCTTATAAGACAGTCTAGCCACTGTCAGAAATAGCAGAACAAAGTAACACTAGAGATAATCTGATGGCGAGAGGCAAGCGCAGGAACCCAAGCAACAGAAACCAAGACTACATGGCATCATCGGAGCCCAATTCTCCCACCAAAGCAAACACGGAATATCCAAACACACCAGAAAAGCAAGATCTAGTTTCAAAATCATATTTGATCATGATGTTGGAGGACTTCAAGAAAGACATGAAGAACTCCCTTAGAGAAACACAGGAAAACATAAATAAACAAGTAGAAGCCTACAGAGAGGAATTGCAAAAATTCTAAAGAATTCAGGAAAATATAAATAAACAAGTAGAAGCCCATAGAGAGGAGTCACAAAAATCCCTAAAAAAGAATTCCAGGAAAACATAAATAAACAAGTAGAAGCCCATAGAGAGGTCACAAAAATCCCTGAAAGAATTCAGGAAAAACACAATCAAACAGTTGAAGGAATTAAAAATGGAAATAGAAGCAATCAAGAAAGAACACATGGAAACAACCCTGGATATGAAAACCAAAAAGAAGAGACAAGGAGCTGTAGATACAAGCTTCACCAACAGAATACAAAGAGATGGAAGAGAGAATCTCAGGAGCAGAAGATTCCATAGAAATCATTGACTCAACTGTCAAAGATAATGTAAAAGCGGAAAAAGCTACTGGTCCAAAACATACAGGAAATCCAGGACTCAATGAGAAGATCAAACCTAAGGATAATAGGTATAGAAAGAGTGAAGACTCCCAGCTCAAAGGACCAGTAAATATCTTCAACAAAATCATAGAAGAAAACTTCCTAACCTAAAAAAGAGATACCCATAGGCATACAAAAGCCTACAGAACTCCAAATAGATTGGACCAGAAAAGAACCACCTCCCGTCACATAATAGTCAAAACACCAAACGCACAAAATAAAGAAAGAATATTAAAAGCAGTAAGGGAAAAAGGTCAAGTAACATATAAAGGCAGACCTATCAGAATGACACAAGACTTTTCGCCAGAAACTATGAAGGCCAGAAGATCCTGGACTGATGTCATTCAGACCCTAAGAGAACACAAATGCCAGCCCAGGTTACTGTATCCTGCAAAACTCTCAATCAACATAGATGGAGAAACCAAGATATTCCATGACAAAACCAAATTTACACAATATCTTTCTACAAATCCAGCACTAAAAAGGATAATAAATGGTAAAGCCCAACATAAGGAGGCAAGCTATACCCTAGAAGAAGCAAGAAACTAATCGTCTTGGCAACAAAACAAAGAGAAGAAAAGCACACAAACATAACCTCACATCCAAATATGAATACAACCGGAAGCAATAATCACTATTCCTTAATATCTCTCAACATCAATGGCCTCAACTCCCCAATAAAAAGACATAGATTAACAAACTGGATACGCAACGAGGACCCTGCATTCTGCTGCCTACAGGAAACACACCTCAGAGACAAAGACAGACACTACCTCAGAGTGAAAGGCTGGAAAACGACTTTCCAAGCAAATGGTCAGAAGAAGCAAGCTGGAGTAGCCATTCTAATATCAGATAAAATCAATTTTCAACTAAAAGTCATCAAAAAAGATAAGGAAGGACACTTCATATTCATCAAGGAAAAATCCACCAAGATGAACTCTCAATCCTAAATATCTATGCCCCAAATACAAGGCACCTACATACGTAAAAGAAACCTTACTAAAGCTCAAAACACACATTACACCTCACACAATAATAGTAGGAGATTTCAACACCCCACTCTCATCAATGGACAGATCATGGAAACAGAAATTAAACAGAGACGTAGACAGACTAAGAGAAGTCATGAGCCAAATGGACTTAACAGATATTTATAGAACATTCTATCCTAAAGCAAAAGGATATACCTTCTTCTCAGCTCCTCATGGTACTTTCTCCAAAATTGACCATATAATTGGTCAAAAAATGGGCCTCAACAGGTACAGAAAGATAGAAATAATCCCCTGCGTGCTATCAGACCACCACGGCCTAAAATTGGACTTCAATAACAATAAGGGAAGAATGCCCACATATACGTGGAAATTGAACAATGCTCTACTCAATGATAACCTGGTCAAGGAAGAAATAAAGAAAGAAATTAAAAACTTTTTATAATTTAATGAAAATGAAGGTACATCATACCCAAACTTATGGGACACAATGAAAGCTGTGCTAAGAGGAAAACTCATAGCGCTGAGTGCCTGCAGAAAGAAACAGGAAAGAGCATATGTCAGCAGCTTGACAGCACACCTAAAAGCTCTAGAACAAAAAGAAGCAAATACACCCAGGAGGAGTAGAAGGCAGGAAATAATCAAACTCAGAGCGAAATCAACCAAGTAGAAACAAAAAGGACCATAGAAAGAATCAACAGAACCAAAAGTTGGTTCTTTGAGAAAATCAACAAGATAGATAAACCCTTATCAGACTAACGAGAGGACACAGAGAGTGTGTCCAAATTAACAAAATCAGAAATGAAAAGGGAGACATAACTACAGATTCAGAGGAAATTAAAAAAATCATCAGATCTTACTATAAAAGCCTATATTCAACAAAATTTGAAAATCTGCAGGAAATGGACAATTTCCTAGACAGATATCAGGTACCGAAGTTAAATCAGGAACAGATAAACCAGTTAAACAACCCCATAACTCCTAAGGAAATAGAAGAAGTCATTAAAGGTCTCCCAACCAAAAAGAGCCCAGGTCCAGACGGGTTTAGTGCAGAATTCTATCAGACCTTCATAGAAGACCTCGTACCAATATTATCCAAACTATTCCACAAAATTGAAACAGATGGAGCACTACCGAATTCCTTCTATGAAGCCACAATTACTCTTATACCTAAACCACACAAAGACCCAACAAAGAAAGAGAACTTCAGACCAATTTCCCTTATGAATATCGATGCAAAAATACTCAATAAAATTCTGGCAAACCGAATCAAAGAGCACATCAAAACAATCATCCAGCATGATCAAGTAGGCTTCATCCCAGGCATGCAGGGATGGTTTAATATACGAAAAACCATCAACGTGATCCATTATATAAACAAACTGAAGAGCAAAACCACATGATCATTTCATTAGATGCTGAGAAAGCATTTGACAAAATTCAACACCCCTTCATGATAAAAGTCCTGGAAAGAATAGGAATTCAAGGCCCATACCTAAACATAGTAAAAGTCATATACAGCAAACCAGTTGCTAACATTAAACTAAATGGAGAGAAACTTGAAGCAATCCCACTAAAATCAGGGACTAGACAAGGCTGCCCACTCTCTCCCTACTTATTCAATATAGTTCTTGAAGTTCTAGCCAGAGCAATCAGACAACAAAAGGAGGTCAAGGGGATACAGATCGGAAAAGAAGAAGTCAAAATATCACTATTTGCAGATGATATGATAGTATATTTAAGTGATCCCAAAAGTTCCACCAGAGAACTACTAAAGCTGATAAACAACTTCAGCAAAGTGGCTGGGTATAAAATTAACTCAAATAAATCAGTAGCCTTCCTCTACACAAAAGAGAAACAAGCCGAGAAAGAAATTAGGGAAACGACACTCTTCATAATAGATCCAAATAATATAAAGTACCTCGGTGTGACTTTAACCAAGCAAGGGAAAGATCTGTACAATAAGAACTTCAAGACTCTGAAGAAAGAAATTGAAGAAGATCTCAGAAGATGGAAAGATCTCCCATGCTCATGGATTGGCAGGATTAATATAGTAAAAATGGCCATTCTACCAAAAGCGATCTACAGATTCAATGCAATCCCCATCAAAATACCAATCCAATTCTTCAAAGAGTTAGACAGAACAATTTGCAAATTCATCTGGAATAACAAAAAACCCAGGATAGCTAAAACTATCCTCAACAATAAAAGGACTTCAGGGGGAATCACTATCCCAGAACTCAAGCAGTATTACAGAGCAATAGTGATAAAAACTGGTACAGAGACAGACAGATAGACCAATGGAACAGAATTGAAGACCCAGAAATGAACCCACAGACCTATGGGCACTTGATTTTTTGACAAAGGAGCCAAAACCATCCAATGGAAAAAAAGATAGCATTTTCAGCAAATGGTGCTGGTTCAACTGGAGGTCAACATGTAGAAGAATGCAGATCGATCCATGCTTATCACCCTGTACAAAGCTTAAGTCCAAGTGGATCAAGGACCTCCACATCAAACCAGATACACTCAAACTAATAGAAGAAAAACTAGGAAGCATTTGGAACACATGGGCACTGGAAAAAATTTCCTGAACAAAACACCAATGGCTTATGCTCTAAGATCAAGAATCGACAAATGGGATCTCATAGAACTGCAAAGCTTCTGTAAGGCAAAGGACACTGTGGTTAGGACAAAACGGCAACCAACAGATTGGGAAAAGATGTTTACCAAGCCTACAACAGATAGAGGGCTTATATCCAAAATATACAAAGAACTGAAGAAGTTAGACAGCAGGGAGACAAATAACCCTATTAAAAAATGGGGTTCAGAGCTAAACAAAGAATTCACAGCTGAGGAATGCCGAATGGCGAGAAACACCTAAAGAAATGTTCAACATCGTTAGTCATAAAGGAAATGCAAATCAAAACAACCTGAGATTTCACCTCACACCAGTGAGAATGGCTAAGATCAAAAACTCAGGTGACAGCAAATGCTGGCGAGGATGTGGAGAAAGGGAACACTCCTCCATTGTTGGTGGGATTGCAGACTGGTACAACCATTCTGGAAATCAGTCTGGAGGTTCCTCAGAAAATTGGACATTGAACTGCCTGAGGATCCAGCTATACCTCTCCTGGGCATATACCCAAAAGATGCCCCAACATATAAAAAGACCGTGCTCCACTATGTTCATCGCAGCCTTATTTATAATAGCCAGAAGCTGGAAAGAACCCAGATGCCCTTCAACAGAGGAATGGATACAGAAAATGTGGTACATCTACACAATGGAATATTACTCAGCTATCAAAAACAATGACTTTATGAAATTAAAGGCAAATGGTTGGAACTGGAAAATATCATCCTGAGTGAGCTAACCCAATCACAGAAAGACATACATGGTATGTACTCATTGATAAGTGGCTATTAGCCCAAATGCTTGAATTACCCTAGATGCCTAGAACACATGAAACTCAAGACGGATGATCAAAATGTGAATGCAGATCGCTCCTGAGAGACACAGCCAGAATACAGCAAATACAGAGGCGTATGCCAGCAGGAAACCACTGAACTGAGAACAGGACCCCCGTTGAAGGAATCATAGAAAGAACTGGAAGAGCTTGAAGGAGCTGAGACCCCCATATGTACAGCAATGCCAACCAACCAGAGCTTCCAGGGACTAAGCCACTACCCAAAGACTATACATGGACTGACCCTGGACTCTGACCTCATAGGTAGCAATGAATATCCTAGTAAGAGCACCAGTGGAAGGGAAGCCCTGGGTCCTGCTAAGACTGAACCCCCAGTGAACTAGACTGTTGGGGAGAGGGCAGCAATGGGGGAGGGTTGGGAGGGAAAGACCCATAAGGAAGGGGAGGGGGGAGGGGGATGTTTGCCCGGAAACCGGGAAAGGGAATAACACTCGAAATGTATATAAGAAAGACTCAAGTTAATAATAATAATAAAAAAAAAGAAAGATAAAAAAAATCTTTTCTACTTTTTGGAAGAAAAAATTTCTCTAAACCACATCCTGATATACTAACTTTATAAAAAAAATGGTCATTTCACAAAACATTTATATTTTTCCAATGAGATGTAAAATTTAATGGTCTTATTTGGGTTTTATTGAAATAAAATGCATATGGGAAAAATGAAAACCACTGAATTTATTGAGTTCTTTAAGCAAATTATTTGACATTATTTCTAGTAAATTATGAACATATTGTAAAAATATTCACCATATTTTTAATGATTTAATTTCTGACAAGATAAATTATTGCTCAAGGTTCTTAGAAATGTCCCTTAAGTAGATGTCAGTGAGATTCTGATCAAATTGGTACATTCTGTCTACATGGCAAGAGTTAAGAATGAACTTTAGCCAGAAAACAGGAAAAGAAGGACTTAGTTCCCTTAGTCTATAAAATTGAAACATTTATTGCACACATTGTCTACTCTAACTTTGGTTGGATTTTTTTATTTGTATTTATTTTTGTTTTGTTTCTGTGTTCCTCCAAGTTATATGATTTTTCTCTTTCCATTTCTATGTATTCCTTTTTATCTTTTGGATGAGGGACCATATTCACTAATGTAGGAAGCCCACTATGCAGTTTGGCACCAGAAGCATCTGACTACAGCTGATGAGACCTCCTGAAGTACAGCTCTGAGTCTCTATGTGCTATTCACTGTTATTTTTCATTTTTACTGATTATTTTATTTATTTACATTTCAAATATTATTCCCCTTTCAAGTTTACCCTCCACAAACCCCCATCTCTTCCCCCTCCACCCTATAGAGACAGGGTATTTACAGGGTGCTCCCCCACCCACTCACTCATGCCTCAGTGTCAGCATTTCCCAACCCTGGGAACTTCTACAGGACTAAGGGGCTCCCCTCCCAGTGATGCCCAATGAGGCAATCCTCTGCTACATATCCTGATGGAGCCATATTTTCTCCCATGCGTACTCTTTGGATGGTGGTTTAGTCCCTGGGAGCTCTGGGGTAGGGTATGGTTGGTCTGATATTTGGGTGAGTACATGCACATCTGTATCGGCCAGGCTCTGGCAGAGCCTCTCAGGAGACAGCTATACCAGGCTCACTACTGTCAGCAAGCACATCTTGGCATCAGCAATAGTGTCTGGGTTTGGTGTCTGCAGATAGGATGGATCCCTAGGTGGAGCAGTCTCTGGTTGGCTTTTCTTTCAGTCGCTGCTCCACTCTTTTTTTTTTTTTTTTTTTTTTTATTTCTGTGGCTGGGGACCAACCCAGGACCTTGCGCTTCCTAGGCAAGCGCTCTACCACTGAGCCAAATCCCCAACCCTGCTGCTCCACTCTTTATCCTTGCATTTTCTTTTGACAAAAGGAAATCTGGATTAAAATTTTGACTGCTGTTTTTTTTTAATTATTTTATTTGTTTACATTCCACTAATTAACCTGCCTCCCATTGGACAGGTTATTAAAAATATTAAATAAACAGGGACAAAATGAACCTAACAGAAGTTATAAACCAAATGGATTTAACAGATATCTACAGATCATTTCCCTTCAAAACAAGAGAATGTTCCTTCTTCTCAGCATCTCATGGAACCTTTTCTAAAATTGACCATATAATTAGTTACAAAACAAGCCTCAACAGATACAAGAAGATTGAAATAATCCTATGTATTCTATTAGTTCACCACGGAGTAAGGCTAGACTTCAATAGCAACAAAAACAAGAGAAAGCCCACATACTCATGAACAACTCTCTGCTCAGTGATAACTTGTTCAGAAAAGAAATAAAGAAAGAAATCAAAGACTATAGAATTCTATGAAAAAGAAGATAATATAACCAAACTCATGGGAAACAATGAAAGCAGAGTTAAGACGAAAATTCATAGCACTAAATAAAGAAATTGGAGAGATCCCATACTAGCAACTTAACAACACACCATAAAGCTCTAGAATAGAAAGAAAGAAGAAATCACATCCAAGAGAAGTAGATGGAAGGAAATAGTTGAACTCAAGTCTGAAATCAACCAAATAGAAACAAAAAGAATGATATAAGGAATCAATCAACCAAGAGATGTTTCTTTGAGAATATCAATGAGAGAGATAAACCCTTAGGAAAACTAACTAAAAGGAACAGAGACAGTATCCAAATTAACAAAATTAGAAACGAAAATGGAAACATAGAAGCAGATATTGAGGAAATTCAAAAAAATCACCAGATCCTATTACAAAATCTAAACTCAACAAAACTGGAAAATCTAGATAAAATGGATGATTTTGTAAGCAGATAGCAACGTTAAATCAAGATCAGGTAAAGTCGTAAACAGGGCCATATCCTCCAAGGAAATAGAAAAACTTTCCAAACAAACAAACAAAAAAAGTCCAGGGTGAAATGGTTTTAGTTCAGAATTCTACCTTAGAGACCTTTAAAGAAGAGAAAATACTAATATTCCTTAAATCATTCCACAAATTAGAAGCAAAAGGAATACTACCTAACTCATTCTAAGCAGCACAGTTACTCTGATACTACACAAAGACCCAACAAAGAGAGAACTTCAGGCCACTTTTACTTATTAATATTGAAGTAAAAATACTTTTAAATTTTTTGCAAATCAAATCCAAGAACACAACCAAACCGTCATTGATCCCAAGCAAGTAGGTTGCATCCCAGCAATTCAAGGATGGTTCAATATATGGAAGTCCATCAACTTAATCAATTTTATAAACAAACTCAAAGGAAAAAAAGCCACAAGATCATCTCTTTAGATGCTGAAAAAGCCTTCAACAATATATGACCCCACTTCATGTTAAACGTCTTGGAAATATCAAGAATTGAAGGCAAATACATAAACATAATACAAACAACATATAGCAAAATAACAACCAAAATCAAATTAAATAGAGAAAAACTAGAAGCAATCCCACTAAAATCAGGGATGAGACAAGGTTGCTCTCTTTTTCCCTATCTATCCAATAAAGTCCCTGAAATTCTAGCTAGAGTAATCAGAAAACAAAAGGAAATACAAGGGGATACAGATTGGAAAGGAAGAAGTCAACAAAACACTATGTGTGGATGCTCTGATAATGTACATAAACTAACCACCAAAATTCCACCAGAAAACTCCTATAACAATAACTTCAGCAAAATGGTGGGATATAAAATTAATTCAAAACAAATTAGTAAACTTCCTTCACACAAATAATAAACAGACTGAGAAAGAAATAAGGGAAACAACACAGTTCACAATAGCCATGAACAGTATAAAATAATTGGTATAACTCTTACCAAGCAAGCCAAAGATCTGTATTACAAGAACTTCAATCCCTGCAGAAAGAAATTGGAAAATGCAAATCAAAACAACCCTGAAATTCCACTTCATGCCAGTCAGAATGGCTAAGATCAAAAACTTGGGTGACAGCATATGGCAAGGATGTGGTGAACAAGGAACATTCCTCCACTGTTGTTGGGATTGTAAGCTCTGGAAATCTGTCTGGCAGTTCTGATGAAAAGGAAAAAGCACATGATCATCTCATTAGATGCTGAAAAAGCATTTGACAATATTCAACACCTCTTCATGTTAAAAGTCTTGTAAATATCAAGAATTCAAGGCCAATACATAAACAAGTAGCCAACATCAACTTAATGGAAACTTGAAGCAACCCACTAAAATCAGGGACTAGACAAACATGCCCCTCTCTTTCTAACTATTCAATATAGTATTTGAAGACCTAGCCAGAGCAATTAGACAACAAAAAAGAGATCAAGGGGATACAAATTGGAAAGGAAGAAGTCAAAATAACACTACTTGAAGATATGATAGTATACATAAGTTATGCCCAAAAATTCCACCAGAGAACTCCTAAACCTAATAACTAAATTCAACAAAGTAGCTGGATATAAAATTAACTCAAACAAATCAGTAACCTTCCTCTACTCAAAGGATAAACAGGCAGAGAAAGAAATTAAGGAAATGATACCCTTCACAATAGTAATAAAGCATATAAAATACCTTGGTCTGACCCTACATAAGCAAGTGAAATATCTGTATGACAAAACTTCAAGTGTCTGAAGAAAGAAATCGAGTATCTCAGAAGATGGAAAGATGTCACATGCTCATGGATTGGCAGGATTAACATAGGAAAATGGCCACTTTGCAAAAAGAAATCTACATGTTCAATGCAATCCCCATGAAAATTTCAACTCAATTCTTCATAGACTAGGAAAGATGAATTTGCAAATTCATTTGCAATAAGGATAACCCAAGATAGTGAAAACTAGTCTCAACAATAGAAGAACTGCGGGGGAAAATCACCATCCCTGATCTCAAGCTGTATAACAGAGCAATCATGACAAAAGCTGTATAGTGTTTGTACAGTGATAGGCAGGTAGAGCAACAGAATAGAACTGAAGACCCAGAAATGAACCCATACACATATGGTCTCTTCATCTTCAACAAAGGAGTTAAAACCATCCAGTGGAATAAAGACAGTATTTTCAACAAATGATGCTGTTTCAACTGGAGGTCAACTTGTAGAAGAATGTAAATTGACTCATTCTTTTCTCTCTGTAGAAAGATCAAGTTCAGGTGGATAAAGATCTCCACATAAAACCAGATACACTTAAACTAAAAGAATAGAAAGTGGGGAAGAACCTCAAACACATAGGCACGGGGTGGATTTCCTAAACTGAGCAACAATCAGTGGCTTATGCTCTAAGATCAATAATCTACAAATGGGACATAATAAAACTGCAAAGTTTCTGTAAGGCAAAGGACACTGTCAATAGGACAAAATGGCAACCAACAGATTGGGAAAAGTTCTTTACCAATCCTACATCTGATAGAGGACTAATATCTAATATATACAAAGAACACAAGTTAGACTCCAGAGAGTCAAATAACCCTATTAAAAAGGGGGTACAGAGCTAAACAAGGAATTTTGAACTAAAGAATATCTAATGGCCAAGAAGCACCTACAGAAATATTCAATATCTTTAGTCATCAGGGAAAAGCCAATCAAAACAACCCTGAGATTTTACCTCATACCAGTCAGAGTGGCTAAGATCAAAAATTCAGCTGGCAAGGATGTGGAGAAAGAGGAACACTCCTCCATTTTTGGTGGGATTGCAAGCTGGTACAGCCACTCTGGAAATCAGACTGGAGGTTCCTCAGAAAATTGGACATAGTACTACCTGAGGACCCAGCTATATCATTTCTGTGTTCTTCCCCCTTAGAAATATGGAGAAGGGAAAAGTCATCCAGTGACAGCCCCACCTGGGGATCCATCCCATATACTGTCACCAAACCCAGACAGTATTGTGGATGCCTAGAAGTGCATGCTGACAGAATCCTGATATAGTTGTCTCCTGAGAGGCTTTTCCAGAGCCTGAGAAAGAGTCAGATGTTTTCAACTAATCATTGGGCTGAAAACAGGTCCCCAATGGAGGAGTTAGAAAAAGGACTGAAGGAGCTAAAGGGATTTTCAACTCCATAGGAAGAACAACAATATCAACCAACCAGACCCCCTACCCAGAGATCCCAGAGACTAAACCACCAACCAAAGAGTACACATGGAGGTATCCATTGCTCCAGGCACATATGTAGCAGAGAATGGCCTTATTGAGAATCAATGAGAGCAGAGGCCTTTGGCATTGTGAAGGCTCAATGTCCCCATGTTGGGAAATGACAGGGCAGAGATATGAGAGGTAATGGGCAGGTATGTGGACAAACATGTATAGAGACAGGGGGAGGAGGGAAGGGATAGGAGGATTACAGAGCAGAAACTGGCAAAGGGAATAACATTGGAAATTTAAGTAAAGAAAATATCCAATAAAAAAAGCACTGTAGATGGATTTCTCTAGTCCCTCTATGAATTTTACTTTAAAAAATCATTTAAAAATTGGTTTCTACTCTTTAAAAAAATAATACATCTCCAAAAATCAACATAAACAGATTTTTCCGATAATTATTTACTATATTTGTCGAGTTTTGATGACATATTTCTTGTGTCCATCAGTTTTCTATTTCTCATTTAAATTTCAAGTCGTGGAGAACAATTTGCTGTAATTATTTATAATAGCCACTTCTGCCTGCTTGAGTCCTGTGACCATTACTTACAAAATGTAACTTGTGTTGGCACATGATCTAATCACCAATATTAGTGTTCAAGACATATGAGAAAAAATTAATGTTTAATTTATCTTTGCACCAAATCCCCCACCAGATTCTTCTGCTTTATTCAAATTTTTTAAAGAAAAACCTAACATAAATTAGAATAGATTCCCAAGTCTTTACAAAGGGCATTGTACAACCTTCATGTAGAGACTCATTCTGCCTGCATCTTTTGGTCCCCTCTATTGTTATGCATTTTGGGGACTTAAGAACATAGTTGGGGATTTTTTTTTTATTTTCCATGCCATCAGCAACTTTCCAAATAATATTTCTAGCTTTCATTGAAATGTCAAAATCAAAAATGGGTTACATAAGCAGTATGTAATTGTTGAGTAGATATTCAGAACACTATCTGCTTGGTCCCTTTTTTATGAGCTGAATGGATTTCAATGATTCATTTCTTCTCAGCCATATTTATGTGAATATATTTCCTGCGATGGATTAAATTGACCAGAAACTAATGTAAGCAGAGTGAAGAATTAACAAGGTCTTCAGATCATTTTATTTATTAATACTGGGTAGTAAATTCAGAAGTCAATTTATAATCTATAAATTGGGAGACAGGGTTATATTTCTTCTCTTATGAATATGTCATATGAGTGGTACAAATTAACATATTCACTAAAGATGTACCTACATTAAGTTTCTGTCAGACTACCTCTGATGATAGTTCTTTTTACATAAGAACTATTAAGAGTTATGTCAAAATATGAAACATACTGAAGTAGAATTTCAGAAATAATTTTAACAGATAAAAGTATAGTTAAGGAAAACAATTTAAAGAAATACACACAGATGCACACACACACACACACGTGTGTATATATGTATAGGTATATATACATATAGTATGTCATTCATCATTTTTTAAAAAAATTTTATTAGATATATTTCTTTACTTACATTTCAAATGTTATTTGCCTTCCTGGTTTCCTGTCTGTAAGTCCTCATCCCCTCCCTTCCCCCTCCCCCACATGGGTATTCGCCCCCATACATCCCCCTTACTGCCCCCACATATTCCCCTGCACTGGGGTCCAACCTTGACAGGACCAAGGGCTTCCCCTTCCACTGGTGCCCCAACAAGGCTATTCTCTGCTACATATGCAGTTGGAGCCCTGGGTCAGTCATGTATAGTCTTTTGGTAGTGGTTTAGGTCCTGGAAGCTCTGGTTGGTTGGCATTGTTGTTCTTATAGGGTTTCAAGCTCCTTCAGCTCTTTCAATACTTCCTCTAATTCCTCCCAAGGGGGTCCCTTCTCAGTTCAGTGCATTCATCAATTTTAATCAGAAGCAATCTTACATGGCTTAGTATCATGTGATAAGATAATCTCTAATTTATAGTAAACATTTTCCCTTGCTATGAAGGCCACAGTCTGTCTTCCTTACCATTTGTTGTGCTAATAACTGGAAGTACAGTTGGTTATGGTGACTAAAGCGGTGCTTCAAGCTTTCTGACAGTTTGAAATGCAGCCTATGTGATAAGAGAAGTGGAGGGAACCAGCCACATACCTGTAGAAAGTTAAGAGCCAAGGTTCAAAACTACCTGATATAAATCTAATTTAAAAATATCACTACATTCATAATTATAATATCAGTTGCAAATTTATCGAAGTGACTGTGTTTTGAATTTTAAGAATATATTTATTTATCCAAATGTTTCTAATAATATTTTCAAGCAAATCATTTGTGCACACATGCACATACACACATACAATACACACACATATATTTATGTGTATCTGCTGACTTTATGCTTCCCGTTCATTCAATTTAATTTAATTCAATTCGATTTGGTCAGTTTTATTTGTTTAGAGGATACATGTAGGTGATGAGTTTGTGAACATAAATGCTAAACTTTGTGCTGACTTCCATACAGTAATTGGTTTGTTTCTTTTCATTTCTGATGAGTTCTGTCATGCTGGAGAAAAGATAATCAGTTAAAGTGCTAGGAGAAAGCCTCTAGCCTTGCCCCATTTAACTTCATTGGTGAACTTTTCAAACTGAAAGCAGCTCTATTGAATCATAGAACATGTGAATGCATTTTTCTTCTCCTTTTTCCTTGGTTCACTCAATATAATTCCAATATGTGAATTCCTTGTTTTCTGTCACCACTAAGAAATTTATCTTAAATTAAGCACCATGGTCCTCCTGCCTGTATTTACATTTTTAAAGTATTATTAAACTAATTCTGGACAAATAAGATGGCAAGCCATTAGTTGATTTATTCATATTGGCACATTGTAGTCTTAAAAATAAAATAAAGATAATTATTGCTGTCTCTTAATTGACCAGAATATACTTTGAGCATTAGACCAAAATTCACATTTACAATTTATATAATTGCTATAAAAGCTTTATAGATAAAAAATGATATTGTTAACTATGTGTTCAAACAACATAGATGCAATACAGGAACTGATGAACAAATACATATGCACACACACACACACGGGGGGGACTGATAGATACACACATATACATATAGAGGCACTCATGTAGAGACATCTGCACACAGACTGACATAGACAGACACACAGACTGAGAGGAAAACAATACCCTACCTATTCTAAAAGTGTCTGCTTATAGAAGAGCACATTGATCCTCCATCATGGAAATTTACAAGACTGTGGAAATGGGTCAGTATGTACCTAATCCATTTATATGTGTATATAAATATGAAATTTATTGTATTGATTTTTCTGCTATTAGTGATGCAGCACTCAGGATAACTTCATCTTCTTTTCCAAGAAATCTTAAGCAAGATGACTTTATTTTACAGTATATGAATAATGATCACATGAATCAAGATGACTAGAATTTTATTATGTTCATTTAATTCTGTTGGTAAGATAAACAATACATAAACACTAAAAATATCCTCATTCTATATGCTGCTAAATAAAAGTTACTTGACAAAGAGAGAAGCTTGATAAAATCATGTTACATGGATAATGAGACTCAGTTTTATTTATTTTTCAAAGGTTATATCTTGTGTATTTGTTAAAGTCCATCTTTAACTGTTCAGAATATTGACTATATTGACTTAATCAAAGTCAGTGTCATTTGAAAACCCATATTTGTGTTCAAGTTTTAAGAAAATGCATTCACTCATAAACCTGATATTCAACAAAATAATTCAGTGTGCATGTACTAATCAATTTAAATAGATTTATATCTTTTATAATTGACAAAAATCTCTTAGATTCAATTAACAGTAGCATAGTAGGCATGATTCTGATAAAATATTCTGTTACTGCAATTTATATGCCATAGCTTTCTGGGTATGGTATTAAACCATGCATCAGTTACTAAACTATCACATATTACAGTTTTTTCATATATATATATATATATATATATATATATATGTAAATATTGAAAAGAATATAAATTTGGATAGTCATTCATTGGCCAAAGTGATTGCTCTGCAAACATGAGAACCTAAATTTAAGACATCAACATCCACATAAAAAAGTAAACTCTGCTCTGTGTCATAATGCTGTAAGCCCAGCACTGGTGGGCAGTCATAAGAATATCTCCAGGTTTCGATTGCCAAAATTCTTAGCTTAATTATCTTTCACTAAGGGAGCCAGCCTCACAGGTTTAGGAGGAATTACATTTAGGAAAATACCTGCCATTGACAAATGCATGAGCCTGCATACATATGTAAGAATACTGTCATTTACACAAACATTCACACACCTACAGCACATATGCACATATGCACATATGCACTAAAAAAGTCCTGATAACAGTATTGTCTTGTATATAAAATGGGAAATAATTTAAACATAAATAAATTCAATATTGCATCAAATTATCTTAAATTATAATTTTTATTTCTATAGGTTTTCTCTCATGTTTTATTCTATATATGTAATGTGTGTAATGTATATTGCATATTTTATTGAAAATAGATTCTTCTCTCACCCAAGACCTTGCCAAAACAGTTTATCCTTTGTGCACTACTCCTATGTAGATCTACTTCCTCTCTTCCCCATCTACACTGCCCTTCCACTTGCTCTTCAAACAGGAGCAGATCTTCAAATGGAAACTGTCAAACAGGGCAAAAGAAGATACAATAAGACAGCATGAAAGCTCTCACATCAAGTTTGGACAACTGGACAAAGCAACTCAGTAGGAGGAAAAGGGTCTCAAGAACAGTCAAAAGAATCAGGTATAGAAGACAAACATGGTCTTCTATACCAAGCTAATAGTCAAAACATATATACAGAGGGACTGATGCAGGCCCATGGAGGATCCATGCTTACTACTCTGAGCCCACATGAGCCTGTCTTAGTTGGTTAGGTGGGCCATGGTCTCCTGGTGTGCTCTGTCCTCTCTTCCTTTTACAGTCTGTCCTTCCTCTCTTCCACACATTCCTGATCTCCAAGAAGAGGAATCCATAGAAATCTTTAGCTTAGACTCTATTACGGCATAGTGTCCAACTGTGGGTCTCATCACCCTCTCCCACTGCTGTTGTAGAAAGCATTTGATGATGGCCAGAAATAGTACTGATCTATGAATATAGAAAAAATATAATTTTAATTATATTACTGATTTTTTTAAAAGAACAGTCCTATTTGGTTCTACTCTAACTTAATGTCATCTTTTTTCTAACAGCTGAATATTCATTGTATAGCTGTAGTACATTTTCCATTGTCTAAATACAACAAATTTTCTTTATTAATTATTCAGTTAAGGGAATCTAAGTTTCTAATTTCTGTCTATTACAAATATAGTTACAATGAACATCTTTGAGAAAGTTGAAAGATAGTTTATGGACTATAATGCATCAGAGAACACCACTTTAGAGTCCCTCTAGCTGTCCTGTACATTGTCTATACATTATATTTTCTTACCTTTTCTTTACTATTGACTTGTAATAGTCTCTACTCTGTTCGTTTGTTTGTTTGGTTGATTCTAGGAGCAATGGGGACAGAGAACACTGCCTCATTTAACTTTGTTGGTGACTCAGTTCTGATTGTTTTATTGCTTGATAAGTCAATATTGTTACTTTTCTGACTGTTGTGTAAAATGCTTGAGAGAAGAAGCTAACAGGAGAAAGTACTTATTTTGGGTCACAGTTTGAGAGAATTGTGATTTACAGTAGGGCACCATGGTAACAGATATGGTGAGTATATATTCACAATTAATTTAAAGTTAGTGGTCAGAGAAGCATAAATCCTGGTACTCAGCTTAAATCCTTGCAGTTACCTTCCTATTAAGCATAAGTCCTTATTCGGGAGACAGTACTATGTACATTTAAGTCGGATCTTCTTACCTCAGTTCTGCCTCACTGGATATATTCTTTCAGATACAATAATGCATATGTTTCCTAGGTGATTTTAAACATTGTCAAGTTTAAAATGACATGAAGATTAATGATCATAGAGACATCCAACAATGCTTGAAATATATGGTGCTGTTTGTTCTTTTTTAATTAATCTATTATTGCTTTTCTAAACAAAGGTTGATAAACTTTTGAGGAAGTTGAAAACTGTACCTGTTCTGTAGAAATAAAAATACGGAAGGATCTCAACTTATCTGGAAGAAAATAACAAGCAGAGATTAACCTAGAAACTTCACCACTAGTAGATAGCCTTCATGATCCTAGAAGACAGCATACACGCTATCAGAAGGAAAAAGTGATCATCAGTCTTACTCAGCTGTGAACACCAAGAGCTACAGCAAATGACCTGCCTGACAAGGTATGTGCAGTGGTACAACAGTGGCACTGATGTCATGGGAGTAACTGGCCACTTTCTCCTTGGATTTGCCTTCAGGATCACAGTGAAATATAAACTTGGCATAATTGTGCAGACTTGGAAAGTAAATAGCAAGATCATAAGCTCTAGGGAAGTGTCTACTTCTATTAATCCACTAATGTGACATAATACTAAACCTGCTCCTTAAAATTTCTCATTATATATGCATAAATGAATGCTTCTCTCAAACCTCATCAGAGAAGTTTCTTTGTGCAATGAGTGATGACACACAAGCCACAGATACTCAGCTACAGAGAATATGTGATTGGGAAATGTTTTTAACTAAATGGGACATCTATACCATACCCCTTCATCCAAAGGCTCACTGTGTAAAAGAGGACAGAAAGACTGTAAAAGCCAGAGGGAGTGAAGAGACAAGGTAACCATGCTTTCAGAAACAGTAACAGAGTTTCATACATAAACTAACACAGTTGAGTTAGTAAAAATAAGTTCATGCTACACAATATCCCAACATGGGAAGGGAAGAGAGTATAAAGTGCTGCTTCTGAAGATATAGTATTAGTAATTTATGGCTGCCAATAGAAGTCAAGAAATGTTTCATTAGTTGTGTGGTTCCAATAGGTCTTACACTATCCTATGAATAGGCTCATATATTATAGCGTATCTGCAGCACTAATGGTTATGGATGGTTTAAAGATATGAGGATCAAAGTCGTATCAGAATGGAATGGTAGATCTAAGAGGAGATGAGGGGAAATTAATAAAATAGGCAATATTTGAAATGTTCAAAGAGTGAGATAAAATGGTTTACAAGGACTCATATATTTAAAATTACGCAGACACTAAATTTTGGTACAGTATATCATTCTTCCATGCTGAATTTTATTCTTCAAAATTATCATCATTTTAGGTTAAGAAAAGATAACTGTATCCAGCATCACTTATATATTTATATTTATAGTAATTGTGTATTATAAATGACAGTGAAACAGTATAGAGTTCTTTACATCAATTATTTTCCCATTGAGATTACTTCCACAAAGATCTATACTTACTAGATTTTTCTAGGGTATTCTTCACTTGAATGAACTCAGTTTTTTCTGTCTTTATTTCTCTGCAGGTTTGTTCTCACTCAACTCTTCTACAACTCTTGGACTGTGTCTGAATCTGAAAACTGCAGATGAGATTTCCAGATGAATAAGGCAAGTGAAGAGATAAATGATGAATGTAGTTATATGATGCCAGTATCACACTATGACATAGGTAAAGTAAATATGTCATTGAAGGTACAAGCTTGCTTACTGATGCAGCATTTAAATAACAAGCTTCAACTTCTAAGGGACTCATCTGGCATTTTACTTCATGCCCAAGTACTATGTTCTATATTAGATCTCACACTGAATATTATAGTCATAAGTCACTTGATAATGTATAATTTCTATATCTGGTTTAGACTCTTGGTTTTTAAACATTTCTATTGCCTTTCTAGTAATAAAATTCAGCATCTCTCCTCAGAGAAATATTACTAAGCTGTGCATGGAAAACTTTCCATCCAAAAATGTTGTTTTTGAATTTCATAGATCCCTTTGGTATTTTTGAAAATATCATTGACATTTTGTATATATTTATAATTTCAAAATGAAGAGCCATGTTATTTAAGTATCTCCACTCTAATCTAGAAAAGTACATCAATTTGTAAAATATGCTGATTAAGGCTATTGTCTCAATATCATTCTTAGACTTTTAAAGACATGTTCTTCTAAACTGAGACAAAATCTAAAATATGTACAAACTTTAGTGGCTGAAAAGATGGCTTCATTGGTAAAGTGATTGCTCTGATAAAGCATGAGGTCACCAGTTCGTATTGCTAGCCCCTCACCAAAACCTAGGTATACTGGTGCATGCCTGCAACACTAGCTGTGGGGAGTTCAAGATGAGATGATCGCTGGACCTTGCTAACTGGCCAACTTACTCATCCGAAAAGTTTTAAGGTCAGAGTGAGTTCTTTTCTCAATAGTTAAGATGGAGAGCAACAGACAATAACAGTGCATATGGACCTCTAGCATACACATACATACACACACACACACAAACAATTACATGTGCACTTTAACACCTGTCCATACAGAAACACACACAAAATTTAAAAACCCTTAATAGAAATGTATACCAAAATTTATGTTCCTAATTTGATATTAACATACCAGAAAAATCTTCTATCCCATAATAGCAGTAAAGAGGCAGTGTACTACCATAACATACATCACACACACACACACACACACACACACACACACACACACACACACACACACACACAAAGAGTGGCAAATTATGCCTGATCTCTATCCACAGCAAGAGACTGCAGTGTGTTTTGTACTGAAAGCTTGTTCTGCCTAGGGATGAAAACTGGAGGGAGAAGCCAAGGAATGTTTAAAAAAAATTCTATTCTTGAAGGAGAGAAACCAGTTAAGTCTTAGCTGACGATGTGAGTTAGCATGACGAATTGGAATAAGAAAAAGGCATGAACACAAATAGAAATTGCCTGGGCAGATAGTTCACTCTTCCTAATGGAACACACCGAGGATGCAGTGGTGAAATGGAATGCATTCATTCTTGCACATTGGGAGACACCTGGACTTAGGGAAATTGCTGAAGTTAAAAAGAAAATTGAACCCCAACTATGTGCAGCAGCAGCCAAATACCCCGCTTTCACATACCAACAAGCTAAAATGGTGCCCATGGGAGGAGAGGTTATATACAGGTCTAATCTCATTTTAAATCAGTCTAATGAAAGGGCTATTACAGTATGAGGCTGACTCCACTTTAGGAAGAATCTCAATGGCTGCCTTGTCAAACCTATTGACAGGCGAAGGAAAAGGCTTGTGTTCTCCGAGGAAAAATGCCACAAGGCAAATAAGCTTGGTCTTTGGTTACTACTGTCCCATTATAACACTTAGAATGAGAACAGTGACTTCAGATATAACGGAAGTCCCTCTCCAGCTCTTCAGAGCTATGGAATTTTGCTGTCAGAGATCTTTTGTCACCTTTCGATTGATTCAAAGATGTTTTATTCTTCGATGATATTTGAAATGGGTTCCCATGAAATATTTCTCAGTGTTTGTTGTTGTTTCATAGAAAGGCTACTGATTTTTGTAAGTTAATTTTGTACTATGTCATGTTGCTGAAATTTTTGATGGTTTATAGTTTTCTGGTAAATAATTTGGCATCTCATGTACAGTATCGTGTCATCTGCAAATAAGAAAAAAATGACTTTTTATTTTTCTATATTTATTTCATTAAATTCCTCCTGTTGTCTTATTGATCCAGTGTGTGCTCCCAGCATTATTGGGCAGCCCTACTCATTCCTGAATTTAATTAAATTTCTTTGAGTTTTTTTTGGTGTTTAGGATTATGTTGGCTAAGAGTTTGCTATATGTAATCCTTATTATGCTGAAATATCCCCTTCAGTTCTATTCTTTCTTGGACCTTTAACATGATATCATGTTTCCCTGAATTTATTGAGATAATCAAATTTTTACACATTGTTTTAAAAAATTATTCATACTGGTTATTATATTTTTGACTCATATGCTGAATCAACAATTCGTTTTAGGCTAATTTCAACAAGGTTGTGGTGGGTAATGTTCTTTATATGCTAGTGTATTCATTTTGCTTGTATTTTCCTGAGAACTTTTGCATCAATGCCCATCAAAGGTAATGTTCTATAATTTTTGTTTGTTTTTCCTTTGAGTTGGGTCTCTTTTCCTGTTTTTGGTACCAGAGTACCACTGGCTTCATAGAACAAGTTTTAGAATAATTCTCTTTCTTTTTCTACTTCCTTTCTTCCTTCACCTCCTCTTTCTTAACTTTTTTCCTTTCCTTACTCTTTATTTCTCAAGGCTTTAAGAAACTTTAATCATTATTTGCTTAAAGACTTGAAGAATTTTATGTTACAGCATTGACATCATTGGCTCAGTGATTATGCCAAAAGAGGGACAGAAAGTTTGTAACAGCCTGAATAGCAGAAAGTCTCTGACATAGCCTCATCTCATACCGCCTAGTGCTATATAAATAGACATGATAATGTTGAAGGGATAAAACTACATCATGAACTCAGACCTTTAAAAGGGGTTATACTGAACTCAGAGCTGCTGAAGAGTATAATCCAGTATCTGCCAGAGATGAGTCCCCTTATTGATTGTTCAGCACAGAATAATTAGCTTTGTAAGCATATACACATCACCAACAAAAGTGGATTCACCAGTCAGCACATGTGTTTCTTTGTGTATTCGTACAAATGCATACATGTATATTATATAAAAATCATAAAGAAAGAAAGAAGATCATTCACTTCAGAGTGACACAGCATGAGGGGATAGAAGGAGGGTTGCTGGGAGGATATAGAACTAGGAAAGGGACCTGAGAAAGCTGTATAGTACTATTTCAGTTAAAATTATATTTAAAAATTATAGTACCCTGAAATTGTGGCATAAGGAAAATACAACAACAATATATTCAAAGAAAATATAAGACCCGGATAAATAATGTAAATATCGTAGAATATAAGTTCAGTGAATATGATGATTAGTCAAAAGAAATGATAGAAAGTGGACACAAGTCTAAAACACTTTCAAATGGACAAAACAGCAAACATTCTACAGTTATAAGTAGAATTGCCACAATTTATTAGTTCAGAGGTCTCACATTCTGAAAAGCTCATCATTTCTGGACAACCAATTCACTAAATGAACCTGGGGTGGATGTGTCCTATCACATCATTACTATAGATTGCTTTAGTTCTATCATCAGTTACCTGTTCCAGATTAACAGATGTTCTGGAAGCATCTCTAACTGGAGTACTATGTTCCCTACTTATTTCTACTAATTTGCATCTATAGTCATTTTCTACATAGTTGCAAATTGGTTTTCAAACAGGCATATGTCTTCTTTGCATTCTAACTGGACTTCATATTTTCTGTATTAATGCACATGACTTCAACATTTGCCAGAGTGACACAGCACATACTTCAAGGTTTTCCTCTGTTGAAAGCGATCTGAACTTTAAATGTTAAAGTGTTCTTCTTATACTATCCATCAGATACAGCCACCTTGGCATTTGCATAAAGTAATTTTGTCTTGTACCTTAAGAACTTACTGAATTTTAAAGCTGTGTACAGTGAAATGCATCAGGCTAAAGTCTGAGACTTTGCTTTGTGTAATCAGCATGAGGTTTTGTTTGGCTGTTTTGTTTTGTTTCCATAAGTAAGTCGAAATCAGAAGCATCATTGTGTAACAAATAAATCAAAGTTGGTGTCTTCATCTAATTTTTGAAACCTGTGTATTAAAAATGCCATAACTATAACATCTGCAGTCTTCCCAATAAATTATGTATTTAATACTGAACACATTTTATGGTCTGAATGCTGATACAAATTAAATGGCAAATATTGACAATGAAGGTAGGCTGTCAATTTAAAATATGTGATTATTGATAGATACGATATGTTATAGGTGAGAAAGCACAGGTGCAAGCCTCTCTGAGGCTTATTGCCTCTGTCTACTAACTTAGGCTTAGTGCTGGATTTTTTTTTGAGTGCATATGCATTTTATAGGACATTTTATTTATTTACATTTCAAAAATTATTCTCTTCCCTGGCTTCCCCTCTGCAAACAGTCTATCCCATCTGACTTTTCTTCCATTAATGCCAGACAAGGCCATCCTAAGTTCATATACAGGTAGAGCCATAGAGGTAGAGCCTTAGAAGGAAGAGACAAGGGGGATGAGAAAAAGAAAAAGGGGCAGATCATGTATGGGAGGAGACTGGGATGATATACAGAGGGTTCAGAATTTGAACAGAGTGGTGTAGCAGTGGTGTATGGGGAACTCATGGAGGCCTCCAGAAAGTCCCAGATGCAAGGACATTAAGATGTTCCCAGGACCCAATGGGGAAATGATTAGCCGAAATGCACAAGAAAGGAGAGGGAGAACCTGTAGAGACCATATCCTGTGGTTAGGCAAGGCCCCCAGTTGGTGCATTCGGCTACCCACTCATCTCCAAATTTTTAACCCAGGATTGCTCTTGTCTAATGGAAATGTGGGAACAAAGAGTGGAGTAGAGACTGAAGGAAAGGCCATCCAGAGATTGCTCTACCTGGGGATCTATTTCATATACAAACACCAAAACCATTATTATTGCTGATACCAAAAAGTGCTTGCTGACAGAAGCCTGATATGAATGTCTTCTGAGAGGTTCTGCCAGAGCCTGACAAATATAGGGGCAGATGCTAGCAACTGTTGGACTGAGAATGGGGTCCCTAATGGAAGAGTTAGTGAAAAGACTGAAAGAGGTGAATGAGTTTGAAACAACATAGAAATAACAACAATATCAACCAATCAGATCCCCCAGAGCTCCCCTGTACTAAACCACCAACCAAAGAGTACACATGGATCCTCTACCTCCTTTTTCCCCCTTCTAAGAAGGACTGAAGCATCCACACATTGGTCTTCCTTCTTATTGAACTTGCTTCATATGGTATGTGAATTTTATCTTGGGTATTCAGGGCTAATATACACTTATCAGTGAGTGCATACCATCTGTGTTCTTTTGGAACTAGTTTACCTCACTCAGGATGATATTTTTTAATTCTACCCATTTGCCTAAGAATTTAATGGCATCATTGTTTTTAATAGCATTCACAAAAAGGGATCTATCATGACTGCCCTCCAAAAGACCCAACAACCAAATGAAAAAGTAAAATGCACATATGTGCACCAAACCAAAGAAAAGAAGCTGCTGACCCCTTTAGTTGAATTAGAGAAAATCTGGAGGAAGATGAGGAGCAGGGTGACCCTGTAGGGGGACCAGCAGTCTCAATTAACCTGGAGCTCTGAGATCTCTCAAAGACTGGACCACCAACCTGGTAGCATACATGAGCTGAGATGAGGCCTCCAACACATATACAGCAGAGGACTCCTGGCTTTGGGTTCAGTCAGAGAAGATGCACTTACCGTCAAGAGAGTGGAGGCCCCAGGAAGTTTAGAGTTCTGGTGGGGTGGGTGAGGAATGGACATACTTGTGGTGAGATGAGGTGTGGCAGGGAGGAGGTATGGGATGTGGAGCTGTTAGGGTGGAATGGACCGGGAGGGTAATCAAATCTGGAGTGTAAAAATAAATAAATATTTTTTTTAAAAATTAAAAAAGGAGGTCAACATGTAGAAGAATGCAGATCGATCCATGCTTATCACCCTGTACAAAGCTTAAGTCCAGCTAGATCAAGGACCTCCACATCAAACCAGATACACTCAAACTGATAGAAGAAAAAGTGCGGAAGCATCCCAAACACATGGGCACTGGAGAAAATTTCCTGAATAAAACACCAATGGCTTATGCTCTAAGATCAAGAATCGACAAATGGGACCTCATAAAACTACAAAGCTTCTGTAAGACAAAGGAAACTGTGGATAGGACAAAACAGCAACCAACAGATTGGGAAAAGATCTTTACCAATCCTACAACAGATAGAGGCCTTATAGCCAAAATATACAAAGAACTCAAGAAGTTAGACCGCAGGGAGACAGATAACCCTATTAAAAATGGGGTTCAGAGCTAAACAAAGAATTCACAGCTGAGGAATGCAGAATGCCTGAGAAACACCTAAAGAAATGTTCAACATCTTTAGTCATAAGGGAAATGCAAATCAAAACAACCCTGAGATTTGACCTCACACCAGTGAGAATGACTAAGATCAAAAACTCAGGTGACAGCAAATGCTGGCAAGGATGTGGAGAAAGAGGAACACTCCTCCATTGTTGGTGGGATTGCAGACTGGTACAACCATTCTGGAAATCAGTCTGGAGGTTCCTCAGAAAATTGGACATTGAACTACCTGAGGACCCAGCTATACCTCTCTTGGGCATATACCCAAAAGATGCCCCAACATATAAAAAGACACATGCTCCACTATGTTCATAGCAACCTTATTTATAATAGTCAGAAGCTGGAAAGAACCCAGATGCCATTCAACAGAGGAATGGATACAGAAAATGTGGTACATCTACACAATGGAATATTACTCAGCTATCAAAAACAATGACTTTATGAAATTCATAGGCAAATGGAGGGAACTGGAAAATATCATCCTGAGTGAGGTAACCCAATCACAGAAAAATACACATGGTATGCACTCATTGATAAGTGGCTATTAGCCCAAATGCTTGAATTGCCCTAGATGCACAGAACTCATGAAACTCAAGACGGATGATCAAAATGTGAATGCTTCACTCCTTCTTTAAAAGGGGAACAAGAATACCCTTGGCAGGGAATAGGGAGGCAAAGATTAAAACAGAGGCAGAAGGAACACCCATTCAGAGCCTGCCCCACATGTGGCCCATACATATACAGCCACCCAATTAGATAAGATGGATGAAGCAAAGAAGTACAGGCAGACAGGAACCGGATGTAGATCTCGCCTGAGAGACACAGCCAGAATACAGCAAATACAGAGGCGAATGCCAGCAGCAAACCACTGAACTGAGAAAGTGACCCCTGTTGAAGGAATCAGAGAAAGAACTGGAAGAGCTTGAAGGGGCTTGAGACCCCATATGTACAACAATGCCAAGCAACCAGAGCTTCCAGGGACTAAGCCACTACCCAAAGACTATATATGGACTGACCCTGGGATCCAACCTCATAGGTAGCAATGAATAGTCTAGTAAGAGCACCAGTGGAAGGGGAAGTCCTTGGTCCTGCCAAGACTGAACCCCCAGTGAACGTGATTGTTAGGGGAGGGCAGTAATTGGGGAATGATGGGGAGGGGAACACCCATATAGAAGGTTAGGGGGAGGTGTTATGGGGATGTTGGCCAAGAAACCGGGAAAGGGAATAACAATCGAAATGTAAATAAGAAATACTCAAGTTAATAAAGAAAAAAAATAGGGTACAGAGCTAAGCAAAGAATTTTCAGCTGAGGAATATCGAGTGACTGAGAAGAACCTAAAGAAATGTTCAACATCCTTAGTCATAAGGAAAATGGAAATCAAAAGGACTCTGAGAATCCTGGCATTTTCTAGCCCCTATACAATCTAATCCAGGCACAGAATGTTTTCAGCCTCTTAGGCATGCTGCTGAATAAGCTCACCACTTTTTTTCTCTGATCTCTGCTGGTTGGTTTAACTCAGCTGTTCTTGCTCAAAACTTCTCTCTTAGAGGACTGATTGAATCTGTCTTCTCTCTTGGTCTCTACTGAAGGACTCTGCTTGGTCTCTTAACTAACTCCAGTAGTCTTTTCTAATCTTGTTTTTTTTCTAGTTTTCTTGCTTGTTTTGTATTTACCTGTGTCTAGTTTCTTCTCTTTTAATCTGTAAAACACTCTTGGTAAAACTGACTCCTTTTTAATTCTTCTGTACTGCTGTGGCTCTCAAATCTACTGACTCTCCAAGAACTCTCTTGAATTCCTGTACTGTACTGTCTCTTCCTTATGAAGCTTCCCTTTCCTCTCCTTATGAGAGTTGTTCTCTTCCTATACAGTCAAATCACTAACTTTCAAATAATTTTTATTCCCCTACAAACTAACTTTACTTTCATTGTTTAGAATTAAAGGTGAATACTCAGGTCATGTGTGTATTCCAGCCAAGGGAGATTAAAGTTGTATGCTAAAGGGTGAGCCATTTATTAAGTAGAAACAGGACCAATTATTACTATGTCACTCAGGACTACAGATTTAAGGGAAAATACATAAATAAGGACATATTAATGAAGAAAATTTTATCAATATCTTTTTAGATCAAATTTATTTTTCTCTTATAACAATGTACTAAAATTACAATCCAAATTTTGCATTTCAGCAAATTTCATGTAAATTACTTCTAGAATGGCATTTTACAAGAAATGTCAAGATATCTATTGTTTTGATACTTCTTTTTCTTCAACCTCTCCATCTGTTTGAAAGAATGAAAGAATTGAAATTTTTCCAAATGGCTCATGGGTTGACCAGTTTCTGGCCATATATTGGCTCAATTAGACAGTCCCATTGTCATTAACATTTTGAAAAATTAATCACTTCTATGCTTTTTCCTTAGCATTTTAAAACATTTCTGATTCTGAATAACTCTTTTTGTAGGTACTAGGCAAGGAGGAGTTTCAACTCTTAAGCTTCAGCTATTTTTGAATTGCCTTTTTTTCCAGAGAACTCCACACTAGATTGCTTTTAAGGGAGAAAATATGTACTGTCTCACCTCACATAATTCAAAAGACTTAGATGTTACATTTCAAAAAGAGACAGGAGAGCTGAAATCTTTGCAGCACGTGAAAGTGAATATGATTTGAAAAGTTATGCTGTTGTTTGTTCCCTGTATGAGAAGAATCTATGGAACAACAACTGTGGAGAAAGCTAAGTGCAGTTTCTTCTGGAGTAAATATGTTTGTTCCATATGAGGAACAGCTGTAAAGTGCAAGATTAAATTATAGACACGGGTAAAATGTAATACCCAAGGCAGTACTCCATCTTGAATGACTAGAATCCGATTTTCCAAGGTTACTCTTTATCTTCCAACTTTATCTATTCAAGCCATTATCCCTAAGTTTGTATGAAAAATAAGACCAACATTTCATAAATGCCATGCATTCATGCTTTACTAATGGAAAGATGGTCCTGTAGTGGTTTGGAATACCCTACAAATAGCGTTTATTCCACTAGTTCATTTAGGGGAAAGTTACTTCTTTTTTCCAAGGTCCTCACATCATATATCTATATTGTGACTTGAAAAATCACAAACCATTCAATAATCAGAAGAATGATTTTGCAAATACCCCAATTGTTTGGAAAATAACCATACAATTCTAAGTTATATTTTCATGATATAATTAATGGTATGAAGATATATATTTTACAGTTATTTAATGTTTATAAACCATATTATACAATATAAATTTCAGTCATATATTAAATGCATTGCTTTAAAGATATACATTTAACTTTAGGCAATTTCTTAACATTTTTGTGGTTGTTTGGATTTTGCAAATGGTCTCACTTGGGCTCACAAAGCTAGCTATGGCATTGGGATTTTCCACCTCAGCCAGTGTGCTTGAGTTACTGACTATGGCTGTGCACCAACATACTTTTCAAGCTCTAATGCCTCTAAATTATGTTTTGTTATATAAAGTATCTCTGGAGATTATAATATTTGCATATGTGTGTGTGTTTATACTTTGAGCTTCAAAGATGTTTTATACACACACAAACACACAAGCACACATGGGCTAAAAATTTGCAACACAGTCCTCTCACTGCATGTGTATGTGTTTGTCTGTGTATGATATATTTATATCACACACACACACACACACACACACATATATATATATATATATCACATATATACATTACATATTATTTATTGCAGTATAATACTATTGGCATACTTTGTGTCTGTGGATAAAGAAGATATTATTCTTAGACATAGACCTGTATCCAATAGGAATGGAGGTTATCTGGAAAGAAAAAAAAATGACATTCTAGACAGGACCAAGGTGCATGCATAAGAATGGAAGTTATGAGTTACCCTGTCCTACCCCTGCTTAAGAATAACTCCAATAATAAAGACTTGGGTATAAAGTTTATGAAAAAAGTCCAACTACTGAAGGAACTAGGATTTAAAGTCGTCTATAGATTAAAACAAGACTACTAAAATAAAGGGCTTGTAACAGATTTTTAAATATTCAATTTTTTAATGAACTTTATAAAACATTTATAAATCTGTTAAAACTAAGATTTTCTGTTTAAAAGAATCTTTTAGCAGAAAGTGAGAGGCAAGGAAGTAACTGGAGACAGGAGGATTGCATGGGTGAAATCCTCTGGCAAGGGGGATCATACAGTATCTCCATGAGTGGGAGTTTTGATTGGTGTACAGTACACTACTAGTGAAACTGGACAGATTAATGTCTTAAACATGAGTCCAAGTTTAATACCATCCTCTTTTTATAACACTTTCCAAAATCAATATCCTAGGATGTACAAATAAAAGACATCTCAATTCATACTACTAATTGCTTTTTTATTTTCTGCTTTTGGATCATATGAAAACAACAAATTACCAGTAGAAAGAGAATGTCAAATTTCTAATGTCTTTGGCTTAAAAGCTTGCAATGCAATATCTCCTCATATCACTGGTCAGCTGTGGTCATCGACATCTTCTAGACTACCATATGTTCATCCATAAGGTTTAACCCATACTCTACTGTGCAGTGTCTTGGCACACTATATGTGATTTAAATGCGTCTCAATTTGCAATATTAACTTTTTATAACCTCACTGTAAGGAATGCGTCCCTTGCTATTCTTAAGGAAAGAAACATTAAGTTGCAAATGAACATCCTTCAAATAAAGTAGACTATTTGTTAAGAAACTGCTTGACAATATTTGTAGCTGTTCTGTTTGGTAGAAGAATAAAACAGGGGAAATTCATGATCAAGTTAAAGCTCTCTAAATCAATAGCACTAAAAGTTTACTTTTCATTATGCAGTTACCATTACATAACATAATGAGAGATATGCTAAAATACAAGTGTCATCTTAAATAAACAAAATCACACCGACACCCACAGAGAAACACACACACACACACACACACACACACACACACACACACATACACACAAACACGTGCATGCACATACATTGGCAGAAGAGGATATGGGGAGATTTCAGTCAAAGAAATCAGAGAGGGAGGCGATGGGATTGTGAAAGAATACATACATTTTATAAAGAGAAAAAACAGCACTTGCCATTGAGCACTTTTTAAAGACTGAATGGGCTTACCTTTTCTGGATTATATAAAATGACACTACTGGGATTAGCAGTAGAGAAATATTGATGAGTAGATGCTTCATAATATGAGGAGCATTTCTCTGTATGGTTGGGGTAAGGATCTCGGCTCTCATAGGTAATGTATTTGTCTGATAAACGATTCTTTTCAGTATTACCCTTGGGAAAACCCCCTTTCATCACAATGCCTTGAAGGAATAGTTTCTCCTAGTGGTAATGCTATTTTAACTTAGGATATGTGAACTGGCATGAATTTATCATTTGTTGTACTTTTTAAAATGGGTGGTGTAAAAATAGTTCTTCATGTATTAAAATGACTAATCTACATTCTCTGTAAATACAGATGAGAATAACAATCAATATTTCAGCATATTTGGCACAAGACTTACCTGTTAATCATGCTCGCGTTACCTAATGATGTACAATACCTTGCAGAAAGACAGTAGGAAATCTGTAATGTTAAGTTTCTACTATGGTAATAAATAGAGGTATATATGGGAAAATGACAGGGATTTTTGTTTTAGTGCTATTTGGTTTAATAAGATGTCCATTTTCAAACACGTTGAACACTATGTAGTTGAGCTTGTGACCACTTAGAGCTTTCACCACTACTAAATAGTGTTCATGGTACGGAAAGATGCTCTGCACTAGGAAGAGCTAGATAAAACCTTCCTGTTCTAATAGATCTTCCTACCTTCACGATGTGTTAGGGCGATAGTGACACAATGCTTGTGTGTTATGGATAACGATCAAACATTTAACTGGTTGTAAGTCTATTTAATAAGGTAGAATTCGTAATTAATAGTTCTGTAATCACCAAGAACATGTGAATAGATTGGTCCTGAACCTATGGGAATCCTAGTATTACTGTTTTAATATCAGAGCATATAAAAAAGGTTCCTAATTACAGTCTGTTGTTTTATTCACAGTTTGGTGCCTTACTCAGCCATCATCAGAGAAGCTTCCTCCTGCTGTAGATGGGAACAAATACAGAGAGCCTCAGCCAGATATTATACAGAAGATGAGAACTTGGAACACTCTTCCCGAAATGGGATGTTTCCAACAAATCTTCCCCTAGGGCTCAGGAAACTCTATAAGACTTTCTGTGGAACTATCACTTGCAGTGAATTTAATCCTTCCCCAACTCTTCCACAGGAGCCCCTCACCTCCATCCAATGTTTGGCTGTGGGTATCTGCATCTGTTTTAGTCAGTAGTTAGGTGGAGACTCTCAGAGGACAGTTGTGTTAGGTTCTTGTCTGCAAGCACAACAGTATTGTTAATAGTGTTAGAGGTTGGTAATTGCCCTGGGTATGTGTCTCAAGTTGGGCCAGTTATTGGTTGCCCATTCATTTAGTCTCTGTTCCATCTTTGTTCCTACTTTTTTTAAAAGACAGGACAAATTTTGGGTCAAAAGTTTTGTGGATGTGTTAGTGTTTTTATCACTCCACTAGGGATACTGTATAGGAGGTAGCCTTTTCAGGTCCCATGTTCTCACTGATAAACATCTTGGATCACGGCACCAGCATTGACTCCTGGGAGCCTCCCCCATTTGAGGTCTTTGGGATGTCCTAGAAAATGTCCCTACCCTTGGCAGCTGCCTATTTCCACTCATTCTCTTGACCCTCTAACCCTCTCTCCTGTCTCTACCCATACCTGCTCCTCACTCCCTCCATTTCTCTCCTCTCTCATCTCTAACCCACTTCTCTCTCTCTCCCTCTGCCTCTTATGTCTATTTTATTCTCCCTTCTATGTGAGATTCAAGCATCCTTGGTTGTGCCTTCCCTTATCTTTAGCTTCTCTGAGTTTCTTCTTCTGTGGGTTCATGGGTATCCTGTACGTTATGGCTAATATCTGCTCATCATTGAGCATATATATGGTGTAAACACTTTTGGGTTTGGGTTACTCAATCAGGACAATATTTTCTAGTTCCATCCATTTGCCTGAAAAGTCCACTTGTCCTTGATTTTAACAACTGAATAATATTCCTTTCTGTAAATTAATACATTTTCTGTATCCATTCTTCAGTTGAGTGACAAGTGGGTTGCCTTCAGTTTCTGGCAATTAAGGGTAAGGCTGGCAGGAACATAGTGTAGCACAGGCGCTTGTGTAGAGAATATTTTCAAAAAGAACCTGCATCATTGGTGTTCTGTTTGGGACCTTGTCTCCTATACCAATGTGGTCCAGGCTATTTCTCACTTTCTTTTCTATTAAATTTAGTGTATCCTGTTCTATATCAGGACACAAAGTGATTGAAAAAGAGAGAAAGATAGGGATAGAGATGGGGGTGGGAACTGTCAAGGAAAAAAAAACATATGAAACACATGTAGATGTAGATACACACACTGACAAGCACAGAAATCCTATCAGAGAACAAATCTGGATATCATAATGTAAAGGAAAAGCCCTTTAGGTAAAGAAAATAAAGGCCAATGAATTAGGAGACAAAAATACCCAAAAGTTCATCTCTCTCTGGTTTGTTTCTATTGCTGGGCATGAGGCCTGGCTTTATACACAGTGCAAATCTGTTGGAGAGTCTGTTCTCAGCCACCTCACCAGTGTCAAGAATGGGTTTTGTCTCATGGTGCAAGCCTTAGGTCCAATCAGGTGATGATTGCTTACTCCAAGTTTTGTGTCACTATTGTACGAGCACAATTTGCACTTACGTCAACACCATAGACTGAGTGGTTTGTAGCTAACTTGGCATCGACCTTTTTTCCCTTGATAAATGCAGAATTCCTTCAAGTACACTGAACTCTAGTCCGTAGGAGTGAAGATCACCTATAGGTAGGCCTTAATCCAAATTCTTCATGTTCAACGAATTGTATAGATTTTTTTCTGTTATTACTGGTTTTTTTTGGGGGGGGTGTATTTTTTGTCATCAGCTGGGCATTGCCTTCAGTGTGTAAGTACCATTCAATTCCTTGTACATAGTCTTGATTGCTTGAAGGTTCAGATGAGCCTTCTTTCACCAAAAGCTCCATTAGATGTAACCCATTTCATGCACCAGAATCTTCACGTGATAAGGAGATATTATAGTTATAGTTCTGTCTTCACCACTATATGGAAATTTAATTTAGATCTGTTTCATACATGAAGGTTCTTTAGGAAACTTCTACCAGGAAAAACATGGTAATGTTTTCATAAAAACCCTCATTCGAGCCTTAGTTTTATCAGTCCCTCTCCCCATTCCCTTCCTTGTTCCTCTTTTTCTTCTCCCTATTTGATCCTTCTTTTCATGCTCACACCATCCATTCATACTAATTTTATATTTCCTTCTGGATTTAGGTTATCTCATGTAGGATGAATTTTCTAGGTCCACCCATTTACCTGCGAATCTCATTTCATTTTTCTTGATGGCTACGTGGTACTCTGTTGAGTCAATGTATCACGTTTTCTATCCATTCATCAATTGATGAACATCTAGACTATTTTCAATTTCAAGCTATTTTGAATAAAGCAGCAATGAACATTATTGAGCAAATGTCTCTATAGTAGGGCAAAATATCCTATGGCTGTATGCCCAAGGATGGTTTAACTAGCTCTTGAAGTAGATAATTTTCTATCTTTCTGAGGAACAGTCACACCAACCTCCATAAAGGCTGTACCAGCTTGCACTCTCACCAGCACTGGATGAGTGTTCTAATGACCCTGTACTGTCTGTTCTTTAATTCATCTTGGCCTCTCTGACTGAAAGCTTGAAGTATCTCTCTTTTGTATTTCTCTGATGATAAACAATGTTGAATATTGCATCAAGTGATTCTTGGCCAATGTGTTTCCTTTTCTAAGAATTCTGCTTATGTTTGTATCCATTTTTAATTTGGCTACCTGTTTTCTTCATGTCAAGTTCTTTAATCCTTTATAGTTAAGATTTTAGCTCTCTATCAAATACATACTTTGTCAATAACATTTGCCATTTTGAAGCTTGCTGATTTGTCAAATGATATATAAGTGTTGTTAATTTTTTAAGTTTCTATTCATTTATTCATTTCATTAATTTACTTATTTCATTATTATGTTTAGCTTACAAGTTCAATTCATACATGTTGTGACCCGATGTTTTATGTTGTTTGAAGGTTTCTGTATGTTTGAATGTTTGTGTCTTGGTGACTATATGCATTTTTCTGGCTTTTCTTTGGCTCTGTGTCTTCAGTTTGTTTTCTTTATTCTGATTTTTGTGTTTTTTGTTTTATCTTATTTTAAGTTATTGTTCTTCATTAGATGCCTTTTTCCTCTCTAATGAGAGATAGAAGGATTCTGGAGTCAGATGAAAGGGTGGATGAAAATACAATCAGAAAACATGGTATTAAATATTATTTTAATAGTACAAAAGCAATGACATTAAAAAATCTAATATTAATGTAGCAGAACAAAAATAATTTAATTCCTATATATTGACCTTGTTTTCATTTGTATATTTATTTATATTATCTTAAAAACAATATAAAATTCTAGCCTTTGCCAAATTGATCATCTTATTTGTGAGAAATAGCAACAAGGCCTTTCCATGCATGATAATGCAAGTAATTACTTTTCTAGGTATTAAGTTACATTAGTTCTTGATGAAGTTAACCAATATTAAAGTAGACAGAAGATAGAAAAACTACTACATGGACTCTGATTTACTAAAAATGAGTTCAACCCTCTAGATATTAACTAATCAAAAGAGACTTGGAACTTTAATTACTTACTTCTTATAGGAGATATGACAAAAACACATTTGTTTACTGATAACCAGATATCAGATACTTTTCCACATATAAGAAAACATTGAACAGAACGCCATAGTTGCAAAGAATGTTATCATTATATATGACATATATCATATAAATGCATGTTTTATATATCTTAGATGTCATATTTCAAAGCATTTACTGTTCTGAAACAAACGTGTTTGTTGTGAAGGCTTTGGGCTTTGGGCTACTGATGTTTGCTATTATCAACATTAAAACCTTTCCATTTTTAATCCAAATATGCAAACTAAAAAATGCAATCTGAGGCATGGAAGAAGTAAGTAAATGAGTATAAAATTTTAAAGTGATTTTGGAGCCAAGATCACAATCTGAATAAAGAAACCCTAAATTTAGAGCACTGAATACCTAAAGCAAGAAATTGAGATTATTGATGGTAATTAAGCAAGTATCTTAGAAATTTAAATCATGACAACATGCAAAACAGGAAAATTTCATGTACGTGTGCTTTTTAATATGCCCCTTAGAGGCTGGGGTCATAGGTTAGTCACATAGTGCTATTTAAATATACATAGAGGGGTTGGGGATTTAGCTCAGTGGTAGAGCGCTTGCCTAGCAAGCACAAGACCCTGGGTTTGGTCCCCAGCTCCAAAAAAAAAGAAAAAAAAAAAAAAAAAAAAAAAAAAAAAAAAAATAAAAAAAATAAATATACATAGTGCTCTAATCAGTCCCCAAATATCCATTATCAGACAGAAAAATAACGACATTCAAAGCCACATAAATTATACATACTTAGAACCATAACCCAAGAGCTGTCACGATAGCAAATTTGGTAAAGCACAAGTTATACAAGGATGGAAGACTTAGTTTTATACCTAGAACCTACATTAAAATGCTCAACATGCCAGTACATCCTTTTGATTATTATTCTTTTCTTTTATTGGATATTTTCTTTATTTATATTTCAAATGTTATACCCTATCCCAGTTTCCCCTCCAGATCCCCCATCCCATCCTGCCACCCCTATCCTCCATGAGGGTGCTCTCCCACCCACCTATTCCCTCCCACCTCCCAGTCTGGCCCCTACACTGGGGCATCGAACCTTCACAGGAACAATGGCCTCTCCTCCCATTGACTTCCAACAAGGCCTATCCTCTCCTACAAATGGAGATGGAGCCATGGGTCACTCCATGTGTATTCTTTGGTTGATGGTTTAGTCCCGGGGAAATCTGCGGACTCTGGTTGGTTGATATTGTTGTTCTTCCTATGGGGTTGCAAACCCCACCAGTTACCTCAGTCCTTTCTCTAACGGGGATCCTGTTCTCAGTCCAATGGTTGGCTGTGAGCACATGCATTTTGCAGGCTATGGTAGAGCCTCTCAGGAAACAGGTATACCAGGCTCCTGTCAGCATCAACCACTTGGCATCACCAATAGTGACTCGGTTTGGAGACTGCATTTTGGTATGTATCCCCAGGTGTAGCAGTCCCTGGATGGCCTTTCCTTCAGTCTCTGCTTCATACTTATTCTCTGTATTTCTTCCTTTGAGCATTTTGTTCCCCCTTCTAAAAAGGAATGAAATACCCACACTTGTCTCTCTTCTTCTTGACCTTTGTGTGGTCTGTAAATTGTATCTTGGGTTATTGGCTAGTATCCACTTACCAGTGAGTATCTATTATGTGTCTTCTTTTGTGATTGGGTTACCTCACTCGGGATGATATTTTCTAGTGCCATCCATTTGCCTAAGAATTTCAGGAAGTCATTGTTTTTAATAGTTGACTAGTACTCAACTGTGTAGATGTACCACATTTTCTGTATCCATTCCTCTGTTGAAGGACATCTGGGATGTTTTTAGCTTCTGACTATTATAAATAAACCTGCTATGAACATAATGGAGTATGTGTCCTTGTTATACTCTGGAGCATCTTTTGGGTATCTGCCCAGGAGTGGTACAACTGGGTAATCAGGTAGTATTATATCCAGTTTCCTGAGGAACCACCAGACTGATTTCCAGAGTGGTTGTACCAGCTTGCAATCCCACCAAGAATAAAGAAGTGTTCCTCTTTCTGCACATCCTTGCCAGCATCTGATGTCACCTGAGTTGTTGATCTTAGCCATTCTGACTGGTGTGAGGTAGAAATTCAGGGTTGTATCGATTTGCATTTCCCTGATAATTAAGGGTGTTGAACATTTCTTTAAGTGCTTCTTGGCCATTCAATAATCCTCAGTTAAGAATTCTTTGTTTAGCTCTGTACCCCATTTTTTAATAGGAGGTATTTGATTCTCTGGATTCTAACTTCTTGAGTCCTTTGTATATATTGGATGTTAATGCTCTATCAGATGCAGAATTGGTAAAGATGTTTTCCCAATCTGTTGGTTGCCATTTTGTCCTATTGACAGTGTCCTTTGCCTTACAGAAGCTTTGCATTTTTACGAGGTTCCATTTGTAGATTCTTGATCTTAGAGCATAAACCATTGGTGTTCAGTTCAGGAAATTTTACCCTGTGCTCATGTGTTTTAGGCTGTTCGCCACTTTCTCTTCTATTAGTTTCAGTTTATCTGGTCCTTTATTCACTTTGACTTGAGCTTTGTATAAGGAGATAAGAATGGGTCATCTTGTATTCATCTACGTGCTGACCTCCAGTTGAACCAGCACCATTTGTTGAAAATGCTATCTTTTTTTTTTAACTGAATGGTTTTATCTCCTTTGTCAAAGATCAAGTGACCATGGATGTGTAGGTTCATTTCTGGGTCCTCAATTCTATTCCACTGATCTACCTGCCTGTCTCTGCATAACTGTGATACAGTTTTTATCACTATTGCTCTGTAATACAGCTTCAGGTCAGTTCTGATTCCTCCAGGACTTCTTTTATTGTTGAGAATAGTTTTTTTATCCAGGGTTTTTGTTATTCCAAATGTATTTGCAAATTCTATGAAAAATTTACTTGGAATGTTGGTGGGGATTGTATTGAATCTGGAGATTGCTTTTGGCAAAATGACCATTTTTACTATATTAATCCTGCCAATCCATGAGCATAGAAGATCTTTTCATCTTCTCAGATCTTCTTTGATTTCTTTCTTTAGAGACTTAAAGTTCTTATTATACAGATTTTTCACTTGTTTGTCTTTGGTCACACCAAGGTATTTTATATTATTTGTGACCATTTTAAAGGGTGTCATTTCCCTACTTCTTTCTCAGCCTGTTTATATTTTGAGTAGAGGAAGGCTATTTTTTTTTTGTTTTTAATTTATTGAAGAAAGCACATGATTGGGTGGTTGTTTACAGTGTGATAAGTTAAGTCTATGAATATCATTGCTGAGAGCAGGGCAACAGGTATGTATTCATGGTGCTAGAACAGTAACTAAGAGCTTCCATATTATCTACACACTGGAGGCAGAGAGGGTCTGCAATGTGCTTTAAGAATTTCAAAGTCCACCCACTGTGACACACCTTCTCAAAAAGCTACACCTCTTAATCCTTCCTAAAGATTTCTAAAAATTTAGAAGCAAAAATTCATATACATAAACCATTCTGAGCCATTTTTATTCTCCACAAGTGGAATTACATACTTTTATTTTCAGTTCTGAAAAAATGAGATCTCCAATGATAGCTGATCACTTATTCGCCAAAGATCAGAGACTTTTTAAAATCCAGATGGACAGATCCTAAAGAATGTCAGTGGATGTTGTCTTCTGACTTTAGTTAATATAAAAACAAACATGCATATATACACACAAATAGATAAGCATACACATATTCACATATACATGCAAAACAAATAATACATGTAAAAATGTAAACATGTTTGTGTACAGCCATGCAATGAATATTGTATGTTTTCCAGCGTCATTGAATCATATCTATTGAGATATTGATTAATTAAAATTTACCCTCTAAATAATTATTTCAAAAATATCCAAATTACTGTTATCACCACATATATTTAATTTCAAATATGTTATTTATAAAATAGGCAGACTACTGAAGTGCATTGGATTGGGCATGTTAAAGGAGGTAGACACTATCTTCTACTAATAATTAGGCATTTCCCTTCTGCTGTCCTAATTTATTTAAAGCTATATTTAAAGCATTTTGTTGAATAATAAAAAGAAGAATGAAGTTGTGGCTTTATATACAAATTTCGATGAGGAAACATGTCATTGACACATGTTAGAACAAAGAAGTGTTTGAAGTTAGTTGACTACACACACACACACACACACACACAAATGCACACGAACTCATACACATGTGCATATTATGAAACAAATAGGAAAGTATCACACATTTTAAATTTTGTGTTTCCAAAATAGTGCCATATAACTTCTCTAGATGATTCAATTACTTGCATTGAGCTGGTAATATTCACCCATAAATACCAGAGTAACTAATTGGACTGAGTGGAAAAGAATTATAAAGACTATATATATATATATATATATATAGAGAGAGAGAGAGAGAGAGAGAGAGAGAGAGAGAGAGAGAGAAATAAAATAAGTGCTAAAATGCTAAAATTACAAATTTTATTTTAGGACAAATAGAATTTGATAAAAAGTTTAAAATATTGACTATATGTAACTATTAAAAACTCATTTCATATCTTACAATTTTAGTTTGCACATTAGCTAGCCCATGAAGATTAATTGTCTATTAAATAAAAGTCTTACTTTCCTATTAATATTGAGCATCTATGTCATGGAAATATTTTATTTTACCTGAAGTTGTGTGTGTGTGTGTGTGTGTGTGTGTGTGTTACATATAAATAATTGGAACTGTGATATTAGTATCATGCTGAATACTTAAGAATCAATTGATTTAAATGGGAATAATAGAAAACAATAGTCTCATCTTTACATTATTGTAGAAAATATAATAGCAACAATACTATGCCCTTTGATTAGTATTATCTCCACACAATGTGATAATGTTTCAATAGTACTCAGGAAGTTATTTTGTCTTTTGTTTAAAGAGCAAATGATGTAAGTACAGCAAATCTCCTGGCCAAATCAATGGGGGCAATAAAACTATCAAGGCTTCTACAACATGTCAAGTGGGAATAAAATTGCAGTCATCCAGGAGAAATGTCAACATAATCTGTCCAGAAATGATCTGAGTTTTCAATATCTGGACTCTTATCTCTCTTTGTTTTTCTTCTAAAGCTGTTAACTTGTATAGTCAGTACCAATGACGAGTATCAGTGACTGAAAGAGTTATGAAATGAATGTCAGATATATGTTTTTAAGGCAGCTTCAAATAGCTATCATACCTTCCCTGAGCTTGCTTCTTTCATTTATGAAGAAGTTGCTGTAGATAGTCCTATTATCATGATAGGTTTATTAGCAAACCCACTGTTTCCTTTCATTATTGTGTTGCATGCTCAGAGCAGTGTCATTACAAGAGGGTAGATCAATACAAACTAGTACTCCTTGAGAAAATTAAATTTTGGAGTCTTCTATTAGTAATATAGTCTATATTGCTATTATTTTTACATTGTCAGTCAAGACGTCATAAGTGAAGAGATTATAGTATCCTTATTCTTTGTCAAAAAGTAACTACATTAATATTATTGAAACTTTACCATAATGTATGGAGATAAGACTAATCAAAGAGTGGCATATTATCATTGTTAGGCATGGTAGTACATGTTTGTTAAAGACAGGTTTTTGAGAAGTGGAAACAAGAGAATTAATAATTAGAAAATAGCATGGGCCTACATAGTGAATTCTAACTATCCAGAGCCATAAAGTAAAAACTTCGTGGTACCGATTAAAACAAAAACATAAAATCTATAGTATCAACACACCAGAGTAGAGAATATATAATAATATATTTATACATTTTTGTTTCATTTGATGTGTGATGGCATTTTATCATATGCTGTGCTGATTTCCAGAGTATTCAATTTTAGACACAGTACAAAATCTTAAGGATGAAAAGTGAACAACTGAGTTAAAATGGGTCACATTCTCATTTCATCCATACTCTTGTAAAATGAACAAAGACACAAATCACACTGTTAAATTAGAAAGTGTTTCACCTGTAACAAGTGAAACAGCGGAGGAAAATTCTTAGGGAAATTATTAGATGCGCACATAAAATGTGACCTTTAATTGGGGAATCCCAATATTTCCTCGTCTTAGTCAAAGTTCTCAGACAATGATGAGTAAGTTTAATCCCTTGATGTTGTCAATAGTACATGATGTCAACAAATAAGTTTGTCCGTACATTCATTTACACACACACATATATATATATATATATATATATATCCAGATGTTTTGAGTTATTCAGGAACATCACTGATCTTCTTTAACAAAATCATATGTAGATGTTGGCAATATTGACCTTCTCAGTCAACACAAAGTCTGTGTTTCATCCCTTAATGTGGTTCAGATGTTGCCAAGTGTTAACGTGCTCACTGAATTACCCTCGTATGGTTAATGAAAATGTTATGATCCTATAAATACAGAAACTCAAACTAGCACCTCCAGCTAGTCCTCTTTGGAGATAGGTTTCTAACCTTCTTGAATGTGGTAGTCATCTGGCCCAGCATTAGCCACACATGGCTTAGCATGCAACACTTGGTTTAATGGCCCTGAGCCTAAACACATTTCTTGATTTGGATCTCTACATGTAGCATAAAAAGTCCCTTTGTTGTATCCTAGTTTTTCTTGGCTTTCAGTAGCACAGCGTGAGACAGAGAACATTTGGCACTATGTATCTAAACTGTCATTTGGAAATTTCAGATTTGGAATCTCTTTCCAGCATTTAGACTTCTTAATTCAAACCATATTATTGCCTGAGCATGACTGCCCCATCCTCCTGCAGAGAATAAAAAGTTACTCCCAAATGTCACCTGACTCATAATATCACTCAATGCATTTGAGCCTCAGATTGAGGACTTTAGTGACAGAAATATGGGTATTTCCTAAGTGTCAAAATATCCTATTGTAGACTAAATCTGCTAAAGACTTTCTTTGTTTAAAATACTGTCACAACAGTTACATATTTAGACCTCTTTACGTCTCACTGTCTGTCACATTGCTATTGTATGCATAGGCTGCTCTTTTACACAAAAGTCAATAAAATACAAAATAATATCCTTTTTCATTCAACGTGCGGTAAAATATTGATCCTTCCTTTACACAACGTCACTAACTTCTATATGGAAAGTAAAATATTAATGAAAACAACAAATAATCATGGTGCATCCTAATTTTCAGAAGAAATGTACCAACCTCTGAATTTACTACTACAAAGTACATATTCATTTTCAGTGTGAATGTTTTAAATCTTACCGCTAATCTGCCTGTTTGTATCCCTTCATGCTTTTCCTGAGGATAATGTTGGTTTCCCCTGAACTCTCAGTTATGCTTAAATCTTTGATAAGTCCAGGTTTCCATAAATTTTATTTCATAGTAGTACATTGAGATACTGTGCTTAAAAGACTGGAACTCCCCTATGATTGAATTAGGAGAGATATGGAAGACGCAGAAGAGGAGGGCTGCCACATAGGAAGACCAGCAGTCTCATCTAACCTGGACCCTTGGGAGCTCCCAGATACTGAGACACTGAGCACGAAGCATATACAAGGTGTCCCAAGGTCCCTGACACAAGTATAGCAGAAGACTGCCTGGTCTGACCTCCATGAGAGAAGATGTACCTAATCCTTGAGAGACTTGAGGACCCAGGCATGGAGGAGGGATGGTGGTGGGTGGGCAGTCTTTCAGAGATCAAGGGGAGGACCCTGGGGCATCAAGTCTCTATAGGATGAAGCCAGACAAAGCAGTCTTCTGCGACATATGTGCCAGAGGCATTGGTCCAACTAGGAATCCACAGGAATCCAGGTTATTTAATTTTTGGAGTGGCATAGCTGGATCCTGAGGTAAAACTATTTCCAGTTTTCTGAGAAACCATCAAATTGATTTCAAAATTGGACGTACAATTTTGTACTCCCAACAGCAAGGAAGAAGTGTTTTCCTTGTTCCCCATCTTTGCCATCATGTGCCATCTCTTGAGTTTTTGATCTTAGGCATTCTGATGGGTTTCAGATCGAACCTCAGAGTTGTTTCCCTGATGATTTTTAACATCTCTTTAATTGCTTTTTGGCCATCTGAGATTCCTCCATTGAGAATTCTCTTGAGAGCTCTACCCCACTTTTAAATTGGATTATTTGGTGTCTAACTTCTTGAGGATATTTGTTTGTTTGCTTGTTTGTTTTATAAATTTTAGATATTATCCCTCATTCAGATATGGGGTTGGTGAAGATCTTTCCCCAATCTGTAAGTTGCCGATTTGTCTTATTTACAGTGGCTTTTGTCTTGCAGAAACTCTGCAGATTCATGAGTTCCCATTTACTAAGTGTTGATCTTAGTGCCTGAGCTATTTCTTTTCTGTTCAGGATGCTGTCTCTGTACCAATGTATTCAAAGCTATTCTCCACAGAGAAAATAATTTAGAAGAGGTCAGAGCATGGGGAATCTTTAGAGCATTCCAGATACTTGGGATGAGGTAAGTTTCAAGGGTTCTATGGAATGATTTTAATTGATATTTCTAGCACTGGGGGAATATGGAGCCAGTAGTGGTCATGTCCTGAAGCCAGAAAGGACTCCCAGTGGAGGGATAAGGACATCAATTCGTACACAAAACCTTTAATCCAAAGTTTGTCCTACCTACAAGAAGACAGAGGGAGTGGCCAACAATGACTAGCCCAATATAAGATCCATTCCATGGCCAAGAATCAATCCCTGATACTATTATTGCTACTCTGGTACATTTGCAGACAGGATCCTAGTATAACTGTCATTGGAGAGGCTCCATTCTTCAGCTGACAAAAAAGATGTGGTCTCCCACAACCAAACATTAAATGTAGGCAGGAAAGTCTTATTGGGAGTTGGAGGAAGGATTGAATTAATTTGAGGGGATAAGAACTCAACAAGAATACCAACAGAGTCAACTGACCTGGACCCTTGGGGGCTCACAGGACCGCACCAACAACCAAAGAACACACATTTGCAGGCCCTACACCCACCATCCAACATATGTACCAGATGTGCTGCTTTGTCCCATAGTGACTGGTTGGTACCCAGGGTAGTCCTTTCCCTTCTCAAAGGAGGAGAGTGGAATATGGACAGAAGGGTTTGTCAGGGAGTTATTGGGAGGATGTGATGTTTTGATGGGGAGATAAAGTGAATAGAAGAATACATTAATGGGGAAAATAAAAAAGAAACTTGGAGTCTGCCAGTTAAATTCAGAAGTTTGTCAGTTGAGCGTGTGAACTCTTGTCTTTAATTTATGTTGGTGTTAGGCCTGCATTAGACCACTCTTTGTTGTCTGTCATAACTATCTTCAATTGACTAGCTTTCCTATGTCTAACCCAGCATCTAATGTGGCCACACAGACCTATACTAAAAAGATTATTTAGTCCTGGATAATCCCACATCCACAGTTCTTTGTGAGACTCATGTTGTAACTAAGATATTGAGGAAAGGAAGAAGCAACAACATTGTTGACAAGAACTCTACAGTTGAGTGACTCTTTAAAAACCCTCTGACAAATAACCTACCAAATAGGAAAGATGTATATTAGACATTACAAGTCTGCAGTGATACTCACAGAAATTAGGTAGATATGAAGTTGATTCACTTATTGCTGGACGGTGAGAGCTCACAGATTCTAGTATCATCAGATGATGGTGCATTCTCCAGGAAACTCTATATAAGTCACTGCTGGTCAGAGAATTGTGTCATTTGAACATTATGGCTTCTCTCTATCAGTCCTCTTGCTGTCCACAATTGTTTCTTATAACTCTCTGTCTCTTATTAGGGGACAAATCAACTCAAATACAGGCTCTCTGATTGTTCTCTGTAATCATATCACTAAGTTAGCTCAGTTTTAAACAAGTTTTCTTTTCTTCCTTGTTGAGACCAAGGACAGCCATCCTAGGCTGCTCAATCCACTGCTTGTTAATCTATCTCACCAGAATAACTACACTGAAATGGGTTTGGATCTTGGAAGTGCTATACACTGTCAAGTTGTGAGGAAGGTCCCTCCTCTTCTCTGAGGCTCATGGACTTACAGTTTGGATAAAACTATTTACCTTCCTTACTGCTGGATACCACATAGCTGGGCTGTGTGTGACCTGCATATCTTCTTAGTAGCACATTCCCTGGGACTTTCTCCATTCTTAAGCTCTCCTATCACTCCTTTTGTGTATATCTGAAGCCTTTACTCTCTTTCAAATGGGAGTTTTAATGAATTTAGTTTCTGTTTCTTTTTGTAATTTTGTGTGTGTGTGTGTGTGTGTGAGTGCGAACGCGCATGTTTATATTTAGTGTGTAGTAGTATGCATGCATCTAAGTGGTTACATGTATCTGTGCAAATGTGTGACAAACACAATAGCCTATTAAGTGACATCTTTTTTCACCATCCTCTTGTTGAAACAAGTTTCTTATTTGTTTAATTGGTGAAAATATATTTTGTTTTCTCCTTTAAATTCTGTTACATATTTCTATTTGTCTTTGGTAGTAATTAATATTATTTTGATGTGTCTAGATATAGTTTTCTTCACATGCTTTTAGGCTACTTTGAATCATGGTTGAAAATTTTCATTAATATTATTACATTTTATAATTCTCTTTGTCTTCTTTTTCTTTAAGTTTCTATAATATGTATGTCCAACTATTACAATACCCCACATGTCTCCTATATAGATAGATACTGTACTTTAAGTTTTGCCTATTATTTATTGTGTTATGTATTTTAACTCATTAAATATCCTTTATGCTTCTAATCTGTTATCGTGAACATTAAAAATTATTTTGTTCTTTGTAGTTTTAAATTGTTATGGTATTACCTAATTGTATTATAGGTTATATTTTATTATAGTGATGTTACTATAAAAACAAATATTGGAAATTGTCTATGTGATTATATGTATCTATTTTCTTATCACAATTATCTAACAAATACAATATTAAACTTATTTCTGTCTTACATACCTTCTTATTTCTGAATATCTTCCCTTTTTCTCTTCTTTTCTCTTACTTCCTCTTTATGACAGGGTTCCCAATGGAGGAGTTAGAAAAAGGGCTGAAGTAGCTGAAGTGATTTGCAACCCCATACGAAGAACAATATCAACCAACCAGACCCCCCCAAAGACCTCCCCAGGACTAAACCACCATCCCAAGAAAACACAGGGTTGTACCTATGGCTCTATCTGCATATGTAGCAGATGATGGCCTTGTCAGGCATCGATGGGAGGAGAGGTGTTTGGTCCTATGAAGGCTATCTTCATAGGGGAAGTGTAGGGGAAGGACCGGGTGGAGAAGTGGGGGGAAACCGGTAGGTGGATGAGGGAGAACCCTCATAAAAGCAGGGTAGGTGGGGCAAAATGGGCTAAGGGATATCTGGAGGGGAAACTGGGAAAGGGGCTAACATTTAAATGTAAATTTAAAAATTCAATAAAAGAAAAAAGAAGCAAAACAAAACAAAAACAAAAAATTATTCTTTCCATTTTAGACAGCACTTTTCTTAAACTTGATCCACTCATAGAGAAAACTGTAGAGACTCTGGTACCCTTGGTGGTCTATATTTCTTCATGAATAATTCAATCTATCTTCTGTGAGACCGATGGAGTATTGCTGTATGTTATTTTACTATTAGAGGCCACAAGCTACAGGAATGGAATGTAGACTTAGGCAGATCATTTGGTCTGAATCTTAGTGCTTACTGTTTCAAAAATGAGACTAGAACTTTGTTTTTCAATTCTTGAAAAACAAACCTTATATTCTCAATATCTCAAGATTTTGTTTTGTTTTATTTTATTTTACTTTTTAAATGTTTGATGTGTTGCCTTTTAATCTTTGAGCTCTGAGTATTCCAATGCATATTTTTCCCATTTGGAACTTTTGTCAGATGTTTTATCTCAGATTTTGTGTCTTTTTAATCGGAATTACAAGTCTCTAGTCATCTAAATGTGCCTCTATGTCTCTGGCAGGCAAAGCAAACTCATTTAGTAAGACATTGCAAGCATGCCCAAGGTCAATCACACAGTCTAAACACATGCACATAAAAAAAATACCTCAGAACTTCCAAACTCTGTTATGAACAAAACAATCCTACGGGCATTGAAATCCATAATCCAAGTTTGAATAAGTATGTGGATCGCCTATCTCAGACATACTGGCTTTTCTCATAGAAAGCTAAAATGATTAAAGACAGCTGACATTAGTATGCTACTCTGGAATACTTACAAACATTATCTACTGTAGAGCATACTCTATAAAGAACCACTGGAGATCATGCAAGGCCCATTATAACCCAATAATTTAGCACCAAATAACACTACCCTATCTTATTATTAGTCACAAGATGCACTGTCATCGTCATTACCTTTACAGTCTATGTGGTGTGAGTTCCATTTCTTCTACAATAGTATTGCTTGCTTTGTCCTTCACAATATTACATTTTGTCCCAGTGTCAACAGTCTCTTTCCCTTGTTCACAAACTTCAAATAGCTTATCTATTTCTATTTTCTAACACAATGTATGGTGCAGTGACAGAGCAACAACTCAACTGAAACATCCCGTTTCCTTAAAAAGGGGTTGTAGCCCTTTATCAAAATGGTATCCATAACACCTTATACTTCCAAAATTGCTCCTGTCATTATCAATATTTTCTATTGTATTACTTCCATAATCTTATCCATGCCCTTAGGCATGAAGTCTGCAACAATATATGCCTGACTCTCCTATATTCACTGACTCTTGTGGCCTCATCAGTGTCTGATAAAATTCTCAAACTGTATTTTTTTCCTTTACGGTTCTGCTTTATTTTTATTTGAGATGATACAAGTTTCACATACCTTTTATTCACTGGGAATAACATCATAAAAATATAATAAGGGTATCTATCTATTATCTATCTATTCTGTTTTTTCTTCACCTGTTATTTCATTACAGGACAAGATCGCATATTTGCGTTCAAGTAAATACTGTGCGAAGAGAAACAGCAGAAATTCCTATTCACAACTACCTTTGTGTCCTGTGTGGTCCTCAAATATAAAGACACTGCAAAGAATATGATGTATCTCCTATAAGGGACTCAGTAACAAAAACATTTAATCTGACAATAGCATCCTCAGCAGGATCTGTCTGTGTTATTCTTTGCCTCACTATCTTTGAATACTGTTCTGATAAAAGTAATATCATAAGAAACATTTACTTTCTCCCAAGCTTGTTTGTGAAGCCTATTTGTGAATTAAGCAAAAAACAGCAAAATTTCACAGCCCTAACAATCTATGGTACATAGTAAACCATGCAGTATCTGTGGCAGATAGACAATAAGGGGGCTAGGGTATGCTACTTTGTCCTGGAGTCAAAAGAACTTCTTCGGAGAAAGTAAAATTAATTTCTAATCACCTAATTCAGCTTGGTAGATTTCAGAGTAAAAGCAATGCTTTTGGGGGGACAATATATATTATCTCCCGATTGTATATTTTGGACAATATAAAATAATGTACAATATCATGTGCTTAGATTTCTGAACCATTTTATGTTTAAATTTCAGCTAAGTCACTGTAGGAAAAAATGGAAAGATAACTTGGATCTTTTCTTCTACAAGACATACAAGAATGGAAAAATGATGGAAAAATGAAAAATGATGGGAAAATCAAGGAAGTTGACAAGTTAAACTAGGCCATGATGTTGGGTCAAACAACAAATTAATATGCTGCAGAGAATTATCAGTCATTAAATGCTAGGCTCTCAACCAAAGAGAGAGATTGCTGATGACCAAAGATCATATATTTGATGCATCAACGTGAACAATAAGATTTGAGTAGTCTATAACAGGTCTAAGGTATCTAGATCCATGGACTAGTGTGAAATAACCAGCAAATAAAAGGTGAGACACTAAAAGAAGGGAGGAGTTAAACAAAAGAAAACAACTTTCTTCCCAGTCAGGCCAATATCAAAGAAACCTGCACACATCCTTCATTTAATACTGAGTAAGCTAAACAGAGTCGCAGTCACCACAAATAAAATTCAGGCATAATAACTGTTTATGATCTTTCCCAAAGCTTATTCAGTTGAAATTAGCAAGTGAATTAATAATGATGATGATAGTAATAACAATAAATCTCTGGAACTATATGAAATATTCTTAAAATATATAAGCCAACTTAACTAATGCATTTCATTGTTATAAAGTACATTATATTGTGACAGGATTCATAAAGACCCAATAAACAACTTAACATTTATTATTAATAAACAGTTTAACATTGTGCAATGATTTCTTAAAAAATAGCAATGATGAGCGTAGTTAATATTTTCTTGATATGAGGATAGGTAACAATACTGAGGGGGTCCTGCTGGAGAAAAGATAAACAGCAGTTTGTCGAACTGTTGAATTTGAAGCATGTTTGGATCACAACTAAGAAAAGTAACAATATATTGATGAAAGCTACAGAGATAGAGAAGGCTGATCTTAGCCCTCCCTCTCTCTTGGCCTTTCTCTATCTTCCTCCATCTTTCTCTCTCTCCCTCTCTTTGTATCTATCTCTTTCTTTCTATCTGTCTTACTTTATCTCCATCTCCCTCACTACAGCCATCTTTTATTTTTCGCCACAAGGAGAAACTTCAGACAGAATAAGTGTCTATTAATGCAGCATGATTGTAAAGTAGAATTCCATAGGAAATATTAGAAATGAAATGCCAGAAAAGAAATAGAGCTATGGTGGTGGCCACATATTGAAGAAGAAGGGAATAAATCTATCTTGTATGTCCACGCTGATAAGACCTGAAGTAAATCAATTGAATTTAGGAATAAGTGCATTATTGGAAATATCTGTCAAAACAATTTCAATAGAGCCAGTGCAGAAGCTATAATGCAATAAGTTAAAACAGATGAGAAGCAGAGGGTTTGCGATTGTTAATGGAAATATAACTTCCTGAAAGCCCAGCTGATTAGGGAATGAAGATAAAGGAACCTATGGTCAGTAAACCAGGCCCTGTGGTATCTGTCTCTCAGGTTCGACAACTGACATCTAGCAGAAGTCATTAATTTATTGTCCCGTGTAAAAGGTTCATTACAGTTACAATAATAGCTGTTGATTAAAGAGACTATTAGTTTGAAGAAAAGTAGAAAGGTGCATTTGGTGAGATTTAAAGGGAGGAAAGGTAAGGGGGAAATTTAGCAATAAAATACAACCTCAAAAATAAAAGAAATTATTGAAAGTAAAATGTCAAAGTACCTTCCCAGGCACATCCTGATTGTGATCCAGCAATTCTTAACTCCTGTTTGTAATTCACTTGATCCACTGTAGTTGTGTAAACATAAGTATGTACTGGCTCTCTCTGTCTAGGAAATATATGACTCGTGAGTCAGAATATTGTGTGTGTGTGTGTGTGTGTGTGTGTGCGCGCATGTGTGTGTATGTGTGTGTGTGTGTGCGCATGTGTGTGTATGTGTGTGTGTGTTTTCTAATTCTTTTTCATCTACTTTTGCTTCTCTGTCTAAATATATGGCTGTATCTAATCCTACCCCATTGCTCATAGCATATACCTCTTTAAAGAACAAACATCTCCACCCTTACCTCCCTTCTTGACATCACCCTAGAAGCTATGGAATTAGCTCTTGCTTTTTCTTTTCAAATGCATTCATATTTGTCAACCACAAGCTAGGTAAAGTCATAATGATCTGTCTTCCAGGTCCTAAGATAAACTTCTGAATCCCCACATAACATACTATCCTGTATGAATTCCTGTACCCTACAATGGTTTTTGTACTAATATTACTAAGTACATTGTGTGAAATATTCCTGAAGTATCTCAGTGAAAAAAAAATTCTAAACAGATACCCCACGCCAAGTTAAGTCAAGATCAGACAAACTATCTAAACATTCTCATAACTCCTAAGAAAATAAAAGCAGTCATTAAAAGTTTCCCAAGCTGAAAAAGGCCAGGGCCAGATGGTTTTAATACATGTTCTACCAGACTTTCAAGAAGAGCTAATACCAATACTCCCAAAACTGTTACACAAAATAGAAACAAGAGGAACAATACATAATTCATATTATGTAGCCAAGTTCATGAAAAAAGAAATTATAGAACATATCAGGAGACTGAAAGATCATCCATGCTCATGGATAGTTAGGATTATTATAATGAAAATGGCCATCTTGCCGAACACAATCTAGATAATTAATGCAATAGCGATCAAAATTCCAGCATAATTTTTTTATAGACTTTGTAAGATCTATTCCCCCAAGTACATACCAGAGACCTGGGAGGTGAGAGATGCCTTGGGCTCAAAGAGAGGGGCTTCAAATGAAATGTCCAACAGTAAGTAGAGTGAATCTACCTCAAGTAGAAAGACAGGTATAAATTAGAAGGATGGAGTTGCCATCCAACAGTCAAAAACTCTAAACCTTAACTGTTCCTGTCTGAAAAAACTGCAGGGTCAAAAATGGAAAAATGCCTGAGGAAAAGGAGGTCCACTGACAGGTCCAAATTAGGATTCAGCTCAAGGGGAGGACCCAGGATCTGACATCATTACTCAGGCTATGGTGTGCTCACAGAAAAAAGGCCTTTCATGACTGCCCTCCTATAGACCCAACAAGCAGCTGAAAGAGATAGATGCAGATATATACATGAAACCAATGGACAGAAGCTGCTGAACCATGAGGTTGAGTTAGGGAAATGTTGGAGGAAGTTGATGAGGAGGGCAACCCCATAGGAAGACCAGCAGACTCAACTAATCTGGACCTCTGGGATCTCTCAGACACTGAGCCAACAATAAGGCAGTATGCAACAGCTAATATGAGGCCCAGAACACATATACAGCAACAGTCTGCCAGGTCATGCCTCAGTCATAGAAGATGTAACTAACCCTTGAGAGATTTGGGGCCTCGGGGAGTGGAGAGGTCAGGTGGGTTGGGGGTGGGATGGGGACATCCTGTTGGAAGTGAGGAAGGCTTGGGAAGGAGTGGGTTGTGTTACAGTCAGAGGGTGGACCTGGTGGGGAACAAAGCCTGGACTGTAAAAATATGATTAAAGAATAAAAATTTTAAAAAAAACAAAAAACAAAAAGCAGAGCTATCAGAATTATACCAGACTTTTAACAGAGGCTATAAAATTCAGAAGATGCCACATAGATGTCATACAGAACCTAAGAGAACACCAACACCAGCCCAGGGTACTTATACCCAGCAAAACTCTCTATTAACACAGATGGAGAAATCAAAATATTCCATGACAAAACCAAATTTTCATATCTTTCCACAAATCCAGCCCTACAAAGTTACACTCCAACACAAGGAGGGAAACTACACCCTAGAGAAAGCAAGAAAGCTATCTTCTTTCATCAAACCCAAAAGAAGAAACAGGGAGACACAGACTACCTGACTGGACATGTAAAGAGGACCCTGAATTTTGCTGCATAGAGGAAATGTACCTTGTTCTCTGTGTGGCTCTCTTAACTTGCATCTTTGTCCAGTGCTTTTTTGGTGAGAGTTAGGTGTATTCTATGTCCGACTAACCATCAAATCTTTCTCTGATTTGGCATTTTGTCTGGCCCTCAGTTAGACATCACTTTCAAACATGGCTGCATTCTTCTACAAACTAACTTTACCTTAATTGTTATGGATTAATGGTGTACACTCAGTGTGCCTGTATTCCAGGAAGATGGATTAAAATTATGTAGTATGACCGTATTCCAGCAGTATCACACAGACCTAGGTCATTGGATGTGATTTCATACCAGAGCAGTCTTATTGGTGGATTAAAGTTCATCCACAGGAAATTATGTAAATAGTTGGGAAAAGCATCTTAATACATACATAGAGAACATTTTTACATCTAATAATAAAGAATTAATAGATCATACCTGATCAGCATGACAGCTATGTTGATTGGGCATAGGTGATAGGATGTGGGAGTTCTGCATGAACAAAGTAATTCACAATAAACCTCTTTCAAACGTCACACTCTTAAATTCTTGAGTAATAAAAAGAGAAAACATGCCATTCTTCAAGTGGAGAAAGTGCAACCTTAACAGATACTCTCTTGGTTATTTGACTGCTGATCAGACCTAAAGAGAATATAAAATAAAGGAACACTTTGGAGATGAGACATTCTCGAGTGTGAGTCAGCACAATTATAGCTCAATGAAAACCCACTAGAATTAGTTATGCCATTAACATTTTTCAGAATAGATATCTATGCCATTGATGTTTGTTCAAGTTGTTCTACCATCTGTCTACTTATCTATTATTTACACGTGTATTAACAGTGTCATCACATTGTATGAAAATATCTTTATTACTGAGACAAATACAGTGCAATACAGACAATTACTTTGTATCTCCAGAAGGAAATGCTATGAAAAATAGGATGAGCTAGAAACCTATGGATGGTAGAAACTCCCAGTAGTCTATGAGGGTGTCCATAGTTGAGACTCCCAGCAAAAGGGAGATTTGGAGCCTGCACTAGACACACCCTGTTAACCAGGCAAGATTTCAAAAGGAGGAACTGGGATATTAAGCCAGCCACAACACATTAGACCCACATCTTTCCTGCCTACAAGATATGCAGGGGTAAAAGATGGAGTAGAATTTGAGGCAAGGACCTGTGAATGACTGTCCATGCTTGAAACCAATGCCATGAGAGAGAGAGCCTACCCTTGATACTATCAATGATATTCTGTTATACTGGCAGACAGGAGCCTAGCAGGAATGTCATCACAGAGGCTTGACCCAGCACCTGAAGGAAATGAATGCAGAGACTCAGAGCAAATTATCAAATGGAGCTTGGAGAATCTCTGGAAGCGGGAGAGGAAAAATTAAAGGAGCCAGAGGGTCAAGGATACTACAATAACACGTACAGAATCAAGTAACCTTGGCCCACAGGCACTCATATAGACTGAACCAGAGAGCACTAATGGGACAGATCTAGGCCCTCTACACATATGGAAGTTTTGCAGCTGGATCTTCATGCAGGGCTCCTAAAACAGGTCCAGGATCTGTCTTTATCTTGAATGCCTGCCTTTGCATTCCTAACTGAGCTGCCTTGCTTAGTCTTAGTAGAAGAAGATGTGCTAGGGGTTGGGGATTTAGCTCAGTGGTAGAGCGCTTGCCTAGGAAGTGTAAGGCCCTGGGTTCGGTCCCCAGCTCCGAAAAAAAGAACCAAAAAAGAAGAAGAAGAAGAAGAAGAAGAAGAAGAAGAAGAAGAAGAAGAAGAAGAAGAAGAAGAAGAAGAAGAAGAAGAAGAAGAAGAAGAAGAAGAAAGAAGAAGAAGAAGAAGAGGAAGAAGAAGTGCTTAGACTTACTGCAACTTGATGTGTGAAGGCCAGTTGATACACATGGGGATCCTCACTTATTCTGAGGAAAAGGGTAGAGTGAGTGAATGAGAATGCGGTGAGGCAGAGGGACTATGAGGGGAAGAAGGAGGTGAAGCTGCATTAGAGATTCTAATTAAGTTAATTGATAAAACATAGGACATAAAAATTCTCATCTTTCCCATTTGTGAAAATTCACTTATGAAGGGAAAAGCTACATGGTGTTGTTATGTTTGGAGTCTTACATAATCATCAAAAAGAATACTGTAAGGTCCTGGTTAGCACATGGTGGTATTGTTGGTAGATAATGGGACTTTGAGGAACACCAATTTAATGGAAGGAAGTGTATTGTTGAAGGTGACATGAAGATCCATATGTTTCCCTCTGTCCTATTTGGTTTCTGTCCAGTATGGGGTGAGTAGCTTTACACTGCTGTATGCTACCTAGTATAATGTTCTCCCTTACCTACAGCTTTATGATGGGACTAGGTGATCCTAAAACTGTGAAGCACAGTCAATATATATTTTTCTAAATTATATTATCACGGTGATGAAAAGTTGAGTATAATAACCATATTTTAAATAAATTACCAAAATTTTACAATTATATCATGATTGATATGATTAAATTTCCATACATAATGACGACTTTATTTGTACTATCATATTTCACATCATCTTGATTAATCATGAAAAGAAATTTTATATATATATATATATATATATATATATATATTAATGAGAAAATCACATGTGTTAGAGAGATTCTCACCTTAACAAGTGTTCACATTTAGAGGTTTCTCTGCAACTTTCTTCTCCAGGTAGTTTTAACTTCTTTCATAAACCTCAGTCTGAAAATATTGAAGGGAAAATTCCAGAAACAAAGATGTTTTAATATGTTTAAATATGTTTTAATCCTTTGCCATCTGAGAAGCATTGGGAAATCTTGGGCTGTATTCTAGTTCCGTTATGAATCATCTCTTTTTCTCTGATATATCCATGCTGTCTATACTACCTGCTTGTGATGTTTGTTAACTGGATGGGATCAGCAATGAACAGACACACTGAATGACATGAAGAGTTATTGTCAGACCAAACTACAGCAAAGACATGGCATATAATAATATTTAGGCATGTAATACTTACATACCATGTGCAGAACCCTGGGCTGTCCTCAAAGTCATCACTAAATTAATCATAATAACAAATACATAATAACTGAAAGTGATTGTAGAGCTTATTTTTAATTTTGAGAACCATGGCTTATCTGCTTTTTATTTGAAATGTATACATATGGGCAATTGGAATAATTTATATTTATAAATATGTATTAAAATGTAGGCTAAAAGCTCATATGTGTCATTTTCAAGGTTTTTAGCATTCTTTTCATATCAAACTTCACCACTCTTGAAGGAAACTTAATTTGAATCCCAATTTCAGGCTTGGTTCACAGATGAACATGTAAGCTGTTTCTGCTGAATCCAGACAAACTTCATCATCATCGTCATCATCATCAAACTTCAATTGAACAGGAAAAAAGAAAAGAGTCTCAAAAGGTGAGTAATTGTGTCTTAATTTTGAAACATTGTCTGTTTCCATAAACTGAGATTTGAACACTACATCAGAGCCTAGAGTGACATTACCCCTGGCAGAAATATCCAAACATGATATGCTGTGATATAACCATTTTTCCACATCACAGGGGAACGGACAAATATTTACCTTGAGTTTCATTCAGATTCACAATCTACATAAAAAAGCATTACCTCACTAAGTCCTTACATACAGACTTGAAGAGAAAATAGAAGTGGTTTGGTGGTGGTGGTGGTGGTGGTGGTTGTGATGGTGGTGATGGTGGTGGTGGTGGTAGTGGTAGTTTTGGCAGGGTTTGGGGCAGTGACTCATAAACTCAGAGTAGTTTACGGTATTGCTTGTTCAGTTAAAAAAATCCTTTAATGATTCAGAATGCTGGGGAAATGTGGAGAATTTCTTTCATTCACAACACTTTTATTTCCTACTAGAAGGCTTTTATTCTGGTAATAAAACTGGAGAATGTTAAAACGTATTTTAAACTGTGATTCTGTCTGTGATTAGTGAGCACTTTACATTGTCTGCAACACAGACAATTGGCAGAATCTTTAGAAAATACAGGTCGTTTTTAGTAAAAGATGTAGGAAATTCCAAGCTTGGCTTACTCACTGTTCAGTGTATCCATGCATCAGTTGAGGAAATACAGTATGACGATTGACTCCCTAGCCTTTTGAATGGGAAGAACATTACGTGGCAGTGAATATGCACTTCCTCCAAAACTCTCTCTCCTCTTTCTCAAAAACATTTTGAAGATTTGAAAGTTTTGATTAATGAAGCTGGAATATGACAGATAAAACACGTGCTTTGCATATCATGGATTTTCTTTGGATAAGTCTTGGAAGTGTGTAATGATTTCAATATTTATCACGCTCTCCTTTAAAACATATTTACTAATGATGAATTTATAGATGGCTCAAAAGTTAAGAGCATTTGAAGAGGACTTGAGTTTTGTTCCCAGAAGCAGATAGCTAGCAACTCCCTGATATCTGCATTTCACGATAATGGTGCATCCATATAGGGATTCTAAATGTATATATATAATTAAAATAATACAAAAGGACAAAATCAGACATAGTGATCTATTTCATTTTGAGTCTGTCATATATTTAATTAAAATTTAATATACTGGGGCTAGGGCAATGTCTCAGAGATCAAGATCACTTGTTGGTCTGGCCAAGAGCCTGTCCTTAGCACATGTACAATGTAACTCCCATCCAAGTGTAGCTTTGGTTTCTAGAGGATGCAAAGAATTTTCTGGTGTCTGTGAAGACTATATCTAAGTAGTAGTATACACACCCACATGTAGACAAAACACTCATGTCCAGGACAGAAATAAATATTATAAATAAATAAATAAATAAAATATCTCCCTTTTCAAAGTGATTGTTCTCTGCCTTGTTATATTAATGATTTTTTTTCAGGTTCATGGTTCATCATGTATGTTCAGTACCATGTACATGCTGGTGATGCCAGTGAAGTGAAAATGGAGATAGACATCATCTATTAAAAGCAATAACAAAAGAAGCTGCCAAGTGAGACATTTTCCTACTTCCCGGTGAAAATAGATAACAGAACTTCAATGTAGTGCTTGGAGGTGCCCTCCTGCTGGGCGGTTTTTGAATCCATTTTAATGGACTCTAAAAGTCCACTGAAGCAGTTTGTGCAGGAGATGGCAACTTATTAAATCAGGTAATGCTTCATTTTCTCCAAGCCTTTTGTAGAAGAAAGGTTATAAAAACACCTTAAAAGGAAAATGAGGAGAAGAAAGAGCATTTTCTGTGATGTGGTGAACACTTGACATGATGCGAAATATACACTTGTCTTTCAGATCCAAAGTAGAACAAACGTCATAAACAATACGAGCTACACATGAGATATCGTTAAGAAAACGTCCATGGCTCTCCATTAATCCCCTTTGGCTATGACAACCTTGAGGGAAACTTCAGTTTACCCCGGTCTCTAGGGGTTACAGAGTTTGTCTGGAAAGTTCACGAAGTCTGGATCCAGCTTGTGGGTTTTCAGCACTGCTGTCTCCAGTCTCTGTTGGAAGACTTCTAAGTGAGGTCTTTCATGTGGCTTTCAACATTTCTCACTCCAGCCTCTGAAAGAAATGGAAACAAATCCTGCTCGTGTTTATGGCAGCCCTGGAAGGGAGGTTGGATTTCAAGTCTGTTCTTGAAGGAGGGTGAAAGGTCAGTTTGGGAGTGAAAATGAAATTAGAAAAGTTTTTTTTTTTTTTGATCCTGCTGCGCTATTCAGTAGAGCATCCTCTTTCATAACGGGAACCCCAAGTATTGCTAAAGTTGGTGTAAATTAATAGCTTCTCATTGTTCTGTCCTTCCCATTTGTGGCATCAATATGTAATGCCAGATTCAAATGAAATAGAAAAATATTAATGACCACTCTTGTTTAAAATCAAATCACATAAATCTGCATATTATTATATTCAAGAATGTTTTGAAGATCACATTGTTGCTTCAAGAACAGGAGAAAATTAAATGCTATAGTGTTTTGAGAAATGACACATATCCTCTCTCACTCTTAAGTTCAAGTTAGAAATTTAAGCTTTTAAATGGGCACAAACTAAGCATTTTAAAGTATTTTATTTTTAATTGTCTTTCATGATTCATACAGGCAATGGGGGTTGTGTGTTCTTAGTACAAAACTGATGGCAATATTTCTTATTGTGGTTAAGTGATTTACATAAGAAAACATGGTTAATGAAGAATAACATAGAGCTAGATTTCAGCATGTGCAATTCTCAATATGCAGTCAGCTTTTTATAGAAATACATTCTGATAGTGAAAATATGCATTGCATTATTTTCATAGAATTCAAACTTCAGACTCATTCCTTCAAAAGCACTACCGTGCTGAAATAAGAGAATATACACACAATGGCCAGCCATGTAAGTCAATGAAAAATTAAGGAGCAATGAGTAGTCGTGATTGTACATGAAAGAAAGAAATGTCTAACCCAGGATGCTGAGCTAACCCTTCATAGAGGTTATTGGCTATTGTTAGGATTCATTTCCCATGTTGTTAAAAGAGCTATCTCACATTTGCTGGCAGAATGGAGGAAATATGAAAAAATTATAACCTCATATTGAACACTGTGAACATGTATTACGCATTGATACCATTTAATTATTTGCTATGTAAGTCATAATAATTATTTAGTGTGGCAATGAGATCGTCTTTGTTTTTCACTGAGATTTATCTTTATGCTTAAAGGGAACAAGGATTTTTCTAGATGAAGGTTATCATGGGAAGAATCAGAATTTCTACCTTTCCACCGCTGGATGGATTAACCCCAGCATTTGCCATCTTATGTTTGAAAGATTGCTTTCTTGGTATCATGTAATAAAACAGAATATTTTCAGTAAGTGTAGAGCGTAAAATGGAAAATACATCTTCTAAAACTTCAGTAAACATGCTCCTTGTCAAACATAGCAAGATAAAGCAGAAATTACATGGGGCAAAATTGTCTGAAAATAAAAGGACAGGTCCACAATTCTAAAAATGATATTCAATCAGGAGATCCATTTAATTTAACATGACAAATTAAAATGATGGAATATAGCTTAACTTTATATATACAAATTTATTAATGATTATAAATTAGAAAATATGTTATTTTTACTGTTATTCCACAATGTTCAATGTGCACATAAATTAGCAAAAAAAAAACCCACAAAAAATAACTTGCTTTTCTTTCCTTTTCTTTAAATATCCATTAAGTTGAGAAAATTCTCAGTAAGTATAGAACATAAAATGGAAATACATCTTCTGAAAGTTCAGTAAACATGTTTGTTTTCAAACATAGCAGGCTGCATCAGAGATTACATGGGGAAAAATGGTCTGAAAATAAAAGAAACTGAAGAAAAACTTAGAAAGGAAATAGAAACTGGAAGAAAATTCTCATTTCTTGCCTTGTTTATTCCCATTCTACTGTGGCTGCACTTGCTAAATGGGCCTCTCATTGGTAAAGTTGAAATGATACTGGGTCACATTTCATGAGTCATGACATAAAGCAGAAGGGATGGTTCTGTCCTCGCCTCAAAGGAATGCTGTGATGTAAGTAATAACGTCTTCATTTCTTGCCTTATTGAAATCCAATCTGCCAAAAAGAGAAGAAAATGTAAGAAGACAAAATGAGGAAGGCCAGCCAATATGACAGGCATTGATGTGGGACCCATTCTTATGACTGTCAATCAGTTTCTATCCACATGTATAGGATGATTGTAATATTCCACATATTCAGATATTTGGCTCAATAAAGATCATCTAAGCTTTCACAGAGTTCTTCATTTCTCAATTGGTTTGACACATTTTTCAACTGGGCAGACAAAACAATTATATTATATATTAACATATCAAAGGAAATTGAAGGCACACTGTCATAAAATTCTAATTTAAATTTCTTGTGTACTTATTGGTCCATGTCTCTCTCTTTCCACATCCTAATTTTAACAATGCACCAGAATTTATTTAATTTTTATTTTTAAGAGGGAAGAAGAAAAGAAGAAAATCTCAGTTTGAAACTTTTATTTTTGCACAAAAGAGGGTATGAGAGCTTAAGAACTGACACAGCCTCTTGCAGATGATGGAATTGGTGGCTTAGCCAGAGAATTGCTGGATAGTTTGTTTTGGTGGTGCAGATAAGAGAGAGCCAGTTAGCTGAGCAGCCCAGTTACCACCCATACCCTGATCCAGGGATTTGATTTGACCCACCTACACCATGGGTGAACTATTGGGGGTTGTGAAAGACCCTATATTGTAGGATCTGATGGGTTGTTTTTTTTTTTTTTTTTTTTGAATTACTGTGGTTTCTGTTGTTATGTCTCCCTTTACATTTCTGATTTTGTTAATTTGGATACTGGTTAGTCTGGCTAAGGGTTTATCTCTCTTGTTGATTTTCCCATAGAACTAGCTCATGGCTTTACTGATTATTTCTATAGTTCATTTTGTTTCTACGTACATTACTTCAGTCCTGAGTTTGATTATTTTTCTCCCATCTACTTCTTGTGGGTATAATTGCTTCTTTTTGTTCTAGAGCTTTCATATGTCCTATCAAGCTGCTATTCTATGTTCTCCCCGTTTCTCTTTGGAGACACTTAGAGAGCTATGTGTTTTTACTCTTAGCACTGCTTTCATTGTATCCCATCAGTTTGAGTATGTTGTGTCTTCATTTTCATTAAATTCTAAAAGGTCTTTAATTTCTTTATTACTACCTTGACCAAGATATCACTGAGTAGAGCTTTGTTCAGCTTCCGTGTGTATGTGAGATTTCTTTTGTTTTTGTTGTTATTGAGGGATAGCCTTAGTCTGTGGTGATCTGATAGGATTCGTGGGATTAGTTCAGTCTTCTTGTATCTGTTGAGGTCTGTTTTGTGATGAATTATATGGTCTGAAAGTACTTAGAAAGTGGGAAGAATATAAAAATTATTATTCTGGATTATGCTGTAAGATCAAAAATTGACAAATGGAATCTCATATGACTACAAAGTTAAGGCAAAGGACACTGTCATTAGGACAAAATGGCAACCAACAGATTGGGAAAAGATCTTTTCCAATCCTACACACAATACAGGCAAATATCCAAAATATACAAAGAAATTAAGAAGGTAGACTCCAGAGAGCCAAATAACCATATTAAAAATAGGTTAGGTACAGAGCTAAGCAGAGAATTCTCAGCTGAAGAATACCGAATGGCTGAGAAGTACCTAAAGAAATAATCAACATTCTTAGTCAGCAGGTAAATGCAAGTCGAAACAACCTGGAGATTCCACCTTACATCAGTCAGAATGGCTAAGATAAAGTACTCAGAGGACAACAGATGCTGGCAAGGATGTGGAAAAAGAGGAACATTCTTCCATTGTTGGTGGCATTGTAAACTGGTTCATCCACTCTGGAAATCAGTATGGAGGTTCCTCAGAAAATTAAACATTACACTACCTGAGGACCCAGCTATACCTCTCCTGGGCATATACCCGAAAGATGCTCCAACATACAACAAAGACACATGCTTCACTATGTTCATCGCAGCCTTATTTATCATAGGCAAAAGCTGGAAAGAACCCAGATGCCCTTCAACATAGGAATGGATACAGAAAATGTGGTATATCTACACAATGGGTGTAGTTTCCCTCCTAATACAAAAGTCTATACTCAACAAAACTGAAAAATCTGGATGAAATGGACAATTTTCTAGACAAACATCAGGTGCCAAGGTTAAACCAGGATCAGATAAACCATCCAAACAGTGACATAATCTGTAAAGAAATAGAAGTCACTAAGTTCACCACAACCACTACCACCCCCCAAAAAATTCAAAAAACAAAACAAAACAAAACAGAATCAGAAGAGCTCAGTGCAGAATTCTATCAGACTTCAAAAAAGACCTAATAAAAATACTCTTCAAACTATTACCCAAAATAGAAACAGAAGGAATACTACCCAATTCCTTCTATGAAGTCACAATTACAAATGCCTAAACCACACAAAGACCAAACAAAGAAAGAAAACTTCAGACCAATTTCCTTTACGAATATCAATGCAAAATTACTCAATAAAAATTTCCCAAACCTAATGCAGGAACACATCAAAATGATCATCCATCATAATCAAATAGGCTTCATCTTAGGAATATAGGGATGGTTGAATATATGGAAATATATCAACATTATCGACTATATAAAAAACCACAAGGAAATAAACTACATGGTCATCTCATTATATGCTGAGAAAGCATTTGAAAAAATTCAACAATGCTTCATGGCAAAAGTCTTAGAAAGATCAGGAATTTAGCAACTGTATCTAATCATAGTAAAAGTAATATTAAGTAAAGGAGTAGCCAATATCAAACTCATTGGAGAAAAACTAGAAGCAATTCCACTAAAGTCAGGGACTAGACAAGGTTGCCCACTGTCTCCCTAACTATTCAATATAATACTTGAAGTCCTAGCCAGAGCAATCAGAAAACAAGAGGAGATCAAATGGATAAAATATGGAAAGGAAGAAGTCCAAATATCACTATTTTCAGGTGATTTGCTAGTATAATTAAGTGACCCCAAAATTTCACCAGAGAAATCCTAAACCTGATAAACAACTTCAGCAAATTGGCCAGATATAAAATTAACTCAACCAAATAATATCCTTCCTCTACTCAAAGGATAAACAGGCTCAGAAAGAAATTAGGGAAATGACACCCTTCCTTATGGTCACAAATAATATAAAATACTTTGGTCTGACTCTAAGCAAGCAAGAAAAATCTGTATGACAAAAACTCCAAGTCTCTGAAGAAAGAAATTGAAGGAGATCTCAGAAGATGGAAAGATCTCTCGTTTTCATGGATTGGAAGGGTTAACATAGTAAAAATGTTCATCTTACCAAAAGCAATCTACAGATTCAATGCAATCCCCATCAAAATTCCAACTCAATTATTCATAGAGTTAGAAAAAGTAATTTCCAAATTCATTTGGAATAACAAAATCCCTCGTAAAGGGATAACTACTCTCAACAATAAAAGAACTTCTGGCGGAACTATCATCCCTGACCTCAAGCTGTAATACTGAGCAATAGTGATTAAAAACTGTAGAGAAACCTGCATATGGCTCAACCATATAGAATGAAGACCCAGAAATAAGCGCATACACCTAGGGTTACTTGATCTTTGGCAAAGGAGATAAAACCATCCAGTGGAAAAGGATAGTATTTTCACCAAATGGTTCTGGTTCAACTGGCAGTCAGCAGGTAGAAGAATGCATATTGATCCATTCTTATCTCCTTGTACAAAGCTCAAGTCTAAATGGATCAAGAAACCCCCACATGAAACCAGATACACTGAAACTAATAGAAGATAAAGTGGGAAAGAGCCTCAAACACATAGGTACAGGGGAAAATTTCCTGAACAGAACACCAGTGGCTTATGCTCTAAGATCAACAATAGACAAATGGAACCTCATAAAATTGCAAAGCTTCTGTAAGGCAAAGGACACTGTCAAAGGACAAAAGGGCAACTAACAGATTGGGAAAAGATCTTTACCAATCCTACATCAATAGGGCTAATACTCAATAGAGGACTAATATTCAATATATAGAAATAGAAGCAGATGGAGGGAGAATGGGACCAGGGGTTTCTTGATGGAAGACCTGGAAAGGAGATAACATTTTATATGTAAATAAATAAAGTATCCAATTAAAGAAAAGAGCCTGTCCTGCTGATCAAACATTCAGATCTTTATAAGAGAGAGGAACAACAGAATAAACAGGAAGAGTCTCTATGAGGAGCCAATACTGATGTTATCACAGAAGCCAGAAACCTCAAACTAGACCAATGACTCATTGCAATTAACATTTGCAAGTGAAGATGTGTTGACAGAGGTTTATATTTTGTGGCAACATATTGTTTGTGTGTGTGATTTTATTCCTGGGGTAGGGCAGGTATTGCAATGAAAGAGGGCAGAGAATAGGGGAAGGAGAGAAAAGTGGGATTGGGATAAATGTGAAACTCACAAACACTAAATTTTGTTTTAAAAAATTAGAAGTATATCAATGGTTTTGCTGAAGACATTTGTCTAAGAGCTTCATTTCCTGACATAGTCTTAATGGTGGAATTTTAGTCAGGAATTTTGTTTAGAGGCTGTAAATCCACTTTATTCATCTTCCATTGATAAGCAGATAAACAATGATGCACCTATTGTGTAGAAAAGACTTTAACCTATCTCCTTTCTATAGCTAACTATATGAGAAAGAAACAAAGTAATATATGGCATTTTTTCAATCAGTCAACCATTACTTGGAACAATATCATGACTCTTCTTATTAAAGGAGTTAAACATCCAGAAAATATTTTAAAATTAGCAAGATGTCAATATACCTTTTGTGTGCTATATTAGTCAAGGGAGGGGGAGGACTAAATTTTCAGATGAAAGGATTGCAAATAAACAGAGCATTTGGATAGTCATCAAGTAACCTTTCCTGTCTCTTTCATGTGTTTCTCTGGGAATGTATTAATCTTTAAAGCCCTCTTACATTATAAATATTGCTTATGGCACAAATCATGCAAATTTATCTCCCTTCACTACTTCAGAGCTTCCTAGGTCAAGAGTTATCATTCAGTCAACATCAGCTACTTCAATTTAGCCATATTATGCATCAGAGTCACTTCCCATTCAAATGCACGATGTAGTGCCATGATTAATCTCTCCCAGCCTTTGGCAAAGTTAGTAAGGCAAGGTTCTGTTTAGGAAAGAGGGCTTTTTTTTTAAGTTTAAGTTCACTCTTCCCAGGAAATTAAACAAATAGAAGGCAACCCCTAATAACAAAGAAATAAAATAAGACATAATCCTTTTAAAATCAGCAAGAATCTATATCAGCATTGTTAGAGTTGAGGTTCTTTTAGAAAATATCTCAGGATGCCCCTTAAAGATGGTGGGAGATTTTTCCATTTACAATGAGCTGTCAAGGTGTCTAGAGAGAAGCTGCATAGCACAGCAAGATTTATAAGATGGAATTTAGAAACACTATCTGGAACTGCTATTTAATAAATTTATGAAACCACATGTCAAGAGGCAAATGTTCTTTTAATATCTATTTTTCTGACCTCCAATCATGCCCATAGCCAGCACACCCAGCACTCTACTTTATTGCAGACTTCAAGTCTGTTCAAGCACTACCCAGATTGGGACTTCAAGGAAACAGAACAGACACTCCCCTGGCAGTAAGGAGAAGGTATAACTGAAAGGTATATCAATGTAAAACGCTGCCCGTTTCCTGTATGGAGTAGTTGCCATGCATGTTCTCCCATTTATTAAACATTATTTTAAGTTTTGCCTGTTTTAAACAAAATCTCATCATATAACTCAAATCTGCTTCAAAATTACCATCTTACTATTTCAAGCTCTCAACAGCAAGATTATAGGTATATACCGCCCTATCTTGCTTCTTATGACATGGAAATTTTACCATGTGCTTTTTCTAGTTTTGCAGTTCAATCAGATTACTGGAGATATTATGTAACTATAATCAAGTTTAAGAAATAACACATTTTACTTTACCTCGACATTATCACTCTGGATTCTTGAAAGATGGCTCCATAGTTTGCACACTACAAGGTCTACTACTGGAGCAGGTTTAAGGTCCCAGCACTCACGTAGTGACTAAAATCTTCTCTATTTAGAATTACAAAGTATCAAATTCCCTCCTCTGCTCACTGTAGACACTACATGCAAGTGGTTCATAGTCATACATGTAGGGAAAACAATGATGCACAAAAATTTTGGTGATCCTGATGATGATAAAGATTTACTTGACTCTACTACCTGATCTTGACTTTACACACAATTCTGTAACAGTTACCAGGATGCCTACATAGTCCCCCTTTTGAATGAGTCCACTTTACGGCCCGATTGTTTGTCATGTTGTCATTGTACAATTGAGGTAATCCATTGACACATAGTTAGTTGAGACATATTAAAAACTGTAACGAGACTACCCATCTGGGCAGACAGTGAGCTAGAATTGGATACCAAAGAGTTTGAGTACCCATGACTCTGATCTCATCTCTGTATGGCCTGCTCCGGGGAAGCATGCTTCCTTTTGACTAGAAAGGCTAAGGAAATGGCTAAGTCTATAGGATCACTGCTGCCCAAACATAAAGATCTTATTTGGAATTACTCTCACCTACATAAAACTGGGGCATAACCAACCATGTTTGTAACCCAGTTGTAGATAGGGTACCAAGGCTACCATGAGCTTCAGGTGAAATGAGCTACTCTATTTATAGGGAATAAATTGACGTTCCTATGTGCATGTATTGTCATATATCTCTTAACCTCCCAAACACAAACATGTTCTCTCTCTCTCTCTCTCTCTCTCTCTCTCTCTCTCTCTCTCTCTCTCTCTCTCTTTCTCTTTCAATTCAAGGAAGATAATTTTGTAAAAGAATGCATTATAGGCAGATATCAATACCTACTTCAAATTTCCAGGCCAAGAAAGAAATATCCTTACTAAAGTCAGTACCTCATTTCCACCAATTAAAAATGAACCAGTGCTAAATGATGTAAAGTTTGATTCTTTTATGAACATGTACAATCTTTGTAATTCCTGACTCAGCCAGTGCTAAGAAGGCATTATCCACTGATGATACAAGTGAAAGTGATGAAGAAAAATAGTTTTCCTTTGTTGGTCATAAACTGTGCATACATATAGCTTGTTAGATGACATGAGATAAAAAAAAATTGATAGAGAATTCATCTGTGTTTTTATGCTTCCAGATGAGAAATACTAGAAATCTGGAAAGGAAAATTGAAGTAAATGCTGTCCAAAGTACACAGTATCTTTAGGACTGGGGATTGTCCTGTTAAAGCTTATCACTATAATAATTTAACTTGTTAAAAAAACATAAGCAGTGTTAAGTCTGTCAGTCCACACTTAGGAGTGGAACTGTTCAGTAAAGATCACGGAATTTCTGTAGTTTTAAATGAGACTAAGTGAACTGGAAAGAGTATGTCAACTCCTCTTAGTTTTCTTCTCTACGTAATCCTAGAAATTGAACACAAGTTTTCAAAATTGTTCACAGATGCCTTTACTCATACAGCCATGTTTCTTGGTCATGTATTGACCTTTAAGAACAAAGACACATCATGTTCCATATCCACACAATAAGGAGTTACAGTGAAAGTCACCACAGTAGTCTCTAGGGAGCCTCCATACAATGGAGGGTAAGAACACCAACCCATCCTCTCTAGAAGTGTCAGCTGCAGATTCTTCCATCCAACAAATGGAGAGAATCCAGTTACCCTGTGTTTGAACTAGGGAAAAGCTGGAAAAATCTGAGGAGGAGGGCGACCCCATAAGATGACCACCAGTCTCAAGTAACTTAGACTCCTGAGATCTCTCAGACACTGAGCCATCAACCAGGCAGCATACACTAACTAATATGAGGCTCTCAAGATATAGACAGCAGAGGAATGCCTGGTCCTACCTCAGTGAGAGAAAAAAAAACATCTAAACCTGAAGAGACTTGAGGCCCTAGGGAGTGGGGAGGATTCGTGGGGTAGGTGAAGGTTAGGGACAACCTCTTGGAGATGAGGGAGGAGGAATGGGATGAGGAACAGTTGGAGGGGGATAAACACTGGATTGTTAAAAAAAGATTAAAAAAAAGAGGGAGTGAGGATCTGAAGGGATTTGGGTAAAGAGAAGAGGCATAAGAGAAAAATGCACAGTATGGGGGATGGGAGATATGGCTCAGAGATGAGCTCTGGCTGTTCTTCCAGAGGTCTTCAGTTCAGTTCCCAGACCTAGTTGGCAGTTCATAGCTGCTTGTAACTCTAGTTCCTTGGGCTCTGACACATTCAAGAAAAACACCAATGTACTTAAAATAAAAATAAATTAAAAAATTTAAAAATAAACATTATGAAAATGTAAATAAAATTCATCATAACATGCCACTCAATATTCAGATATAGGTTGATTAAGACTAACTTGTGAAAGGTACAAAGATCATGCCTTGGGAGACTCTAAAAATGTAAGCTAAATTAATATTTTTTCATGTTGCTTGTCTCAGGTATTTTGTAGTAGTGATGTGAAGCATGACCATTCAGAATCCCTGTTCATCTGTTCCAGTAATTTTTTTCAACTGGTGTCAGCTTTGTAGAACTGAAATAAAATAGCGATAAGATACACTATTTTCTTTGTGCATGTGTGTGGTCTGTACACATGTGTATTCTTAGGTATGTGTATACATGTGTATGTGTCCATGCACTCATGAATATTTATGGTTATGTACGTAGAAGTTTAAGGCCTACATCTCTGTCTCCTTTGATAGTTCTTCACCTATTAAGTTGTGGTCTCCCACCAAACATGGAGCCCCACAATTCAGTGAATCTAATGTTAGCTTGCCCATGGCATCCCCTATCCCACTGTCAGAAACTATGAGATTATAGGCAGACAACATTCCTGATCAGCTTTTCATTTACTAATTCTAGAGACAGATCCCCCATACTGACTCTCCTGCCAGAAAGCATTGTCCCCACTGAGCAATGTCTGAAGCATCTAGATGGTTTTTATTGTTAACATTTTTAGATCTTAATAGGAACATTTTAATCAACATACAGCATACATGTTTATCTTTTATTAAAATGGTTTGAGACAGCCAAAAAACTAAATCTGAAAAAGTATTCTAATTAGTTATAGCTATATTTGTAAGTCCACAAACAGACTTTTGTCTGTTCATCTTTTATATTTTCATTACATGAAACATTATACTAGATATATTCTTCTTAGTAGCTGAGGTTAATTGTAAAAAAAAAGTTACAAAAATTATAAATTTAAGAGAAAAGAATTATAAAAGAAAATGGAGTTTTGGAAATATTTTCTGTATACACATGTATCTAGTTAGTCTTCTACACAACTTCCTCTAAATATATATTTAAGTGTTTATTGTTAATCTGTTTTATCATCCACTTGTCAGGATATAGCATGAAGATAATTTTCTGGGCACATCTATGAGGTCTCTTATAGTGATTTTGTAGTGAGAAGACTCAATTTGAACATGGGGAACATCATAAATGGGCTAGAATTGCGGACTGAATAAACAGAAAGTAAGTTATATACTAGCCTTCCTCTATAAATTGACTGAGGACATACTGTGGACAGCCAACTCATGACCTTATTGCATTTTCACCCACCATCATGGACTATATTAGCATAAGCAAAAATAAATCCTTGCTTCCTCACACTGATTTTCTCCATGCATCTCTCCATGCACCAGAAAAGTAATTAGTACAGGTAGAAACAGCATCATAGTTGATTGAAACTAAAGTATTTTGCTGTTATTCAAGTTACATTTACGAGAAGCATTTAGATGTCAGTTAACCAATTGAGAGAATGTTCACATACCACTTACCATAAGAACTCAGCAATATTAAACTATCCAAACCTTGCTTTAGCTGATCTTAAGATGGTCACACTCAGATCGAGTATACATTATTACAGGCTCCCTAGTGTCAAAGCCACATGCTTTCAAAGCTGTCTTGGTGATCCCAAGTTATGCTTCAAGACAAGGAGCTAGCACTTCTTCTTGGCTGCATGCCACCCTGTTTGCACACTGCTTGGGACTTGCATTTATGCTGAGCCAAGGTTCCCTCTTTCCCCTTTGCTTTTCAAGTCATAATATCTTCTGCCTTTGAGTAATTTTTTATAGATGGACAAAGTAGGTCACGTAAGATAAGCCACTGTCACTCTATACTAAATCTTCCCAGTTTTTCAGAACTGCCCTGAAACTGAACTTTTACAAAGAATTTCTGATTAGGCAGGGCTGTATTTCTAACAATGTTTCTCTGCACTAAGGAAAGAAATTGGGATTCTCAGTTTCAACCCAGTTTACTACCTATTTGAGCATAGGGAAGCCATTACCTATCCCAGCAATGTTTCTTCATTAGGACATATAAATAAGAATGGCTTTTTTCTCAAACCCCCCCATTCCAAGAGAGACAATAAAGTTGGGTAGGCAAACATACCCATAAACTGTGAAAGCACAATGAAGTAGAAATGCCCAACAATGTAATAAACCTTGTTCTTTAATGATTCATTAGGATTCTGTAGTTTCAGAGTTTGAATTTTTTCCTTCATCTCTGAAATAATATATACTAGAACACAACCTGCCTAAGTTGGAAAAAGGAGTATGATCTGGTTAAAAAAAAATCTTGGTTTTGATTATAGGCATAAATTATTGGGTTTCCAGAGGGTATAACACTTTCTTTTTGTCTGTAATATTTCTGCTACTATTGCTACCAGTGAAGGGGAGAATTTGAGCTTATTATCAGTAATACTTGGATAATCAAATATTCTGAACTAGTGAATGTTTTCAATAACAAAGAATATTGTGATATTCATTGTTTACAAATAATCTGTTGAACAAATACATGTTAGAACTCAAGAGCACATAATGAAAGTAATAAGATTACTGGGTAGTTCATTCTATGCAAATAACCAGTTACTCCAAATATTTTATGATAATCTCTATGATAATACATGAATTTGTTTAATATATTCATTATGTTGTAAATGAAAGAATGTTGTATATGTTTAAATTATAATTTAATAAAGTTAGTTCTATGAATTCATCCAAATATAAATGGATTCAGAACTATTTATTATATTCTAGTATTTCATAGATCCTTATATTTATATATTTATTCATTTAATGCAATAACCCCTTAGCATCTACTGTGAGGCAGACAGTATTACACTATGATAATACACAACTGTGAGCTGCACTTTGCTCTCTTATAGCCCCACTAATAATTTTTGCAAATTATTACTAATTATTATTGCAAAAATGAGGTTAAAAAGTATGGGAAATATTTGGAAAAGGTAGTGAATCTTGTATTGGTAAGAATAATCTTGAAAATATTGAGTATTGATATTTGATCAGGTAACCTAATTAAGGGAGAAGTCAGCCTTTCATATTTTTTTGTACACGGTCTATGTAGGTATGAACAGTTTTAGATGGCGGATCTGAAGAAAGGCTATACATGGAGGTTTCAGACAACATGAGATTCAGGGAAGGTCTGCTGACAGAGGGAGAAAGAAAGAATTTACAGCAAGAAATTAAATCCTTAAGTAATATGTAATAATAAATAAGATATCATTTTAAAAATAATAATTGAATAATATATGATCTCAAAACAATTTAACTTAAAAAATTGTTGAGGTACAATCTACTGAGTCCTCTCTTTGACGTCATGTATAGGAAAGCCAGGTCAGCGGTTGGTTTAACAGATTTATTTAGGTGTCTGAAGGGCTGCAAATGAGTATGTTGAGCCTCATGGCTTCATCTCAATTTTTAAAAACACAAATGAAATCCATTGTCACTCGGGTAAATTGGAAAATATTGATTGCATCTTTCTTAGCTTTACACATTGCATTATAGTCCATAGGTATATTGCAAATTTCATTTGCAGATAAATTTCAGTGCAGAATAAAATGATGTCAAATAACTATAATTATTTTTCATATTTTTTCGAACATCGGAACCTTAAAATTTGTGAACTCAGTTTTCTGTATCTCCCAGATCTACATATTTAGAAAACAACTTCATGAACTACTAGATGATAGAGGGTATTATGAAAAAGTGGGTTGTATTTGAAGGATACCGAGATGGCATTGCTTTTACACGGATAAGAGACAGAAAACATTGCACACTGATTTGAACCAAGGCAAACAGAGAATGAATTCATCAGTAACTCAGTAACATTATCATCAGTCTGAGGACAGAACTTCAGTCCTTGAAGCAAGAACTTGCTTTTGACTTTGTTCAGACAATGAGAAACACAATCTTTTCCAATTCCATTTTGTTAAAAAAAAACACAACAAGAGTGCAGAATAATAATGATAGGGGGAATTGTACCAGGCAGCTCCCTGGATATCATATGCACTGTTCAAGAATATTTACAATAAAATAACTTTTATTTAAAAATATGAATAAAACTACTATTTCATATTCTTATTCGAGTCATAAAAGAATAAGCACAGTTTCCTTTTACACAAAAACCTAAAATGTGTTTGACATTTCTCCTTCAGTTATGTTCGTATTATACTGTTTGAACAATTCTCTCATTTATTTCTGTCATTTGAATGTACTTATCAAAATTACTTAATATCTTCTGAAACTACTTCTCATTCTTATTAAAAGAGATATGAAACTGACAAATTATTTGCTTTATGTCTTCATTCTCAATTCTTAACACTCTTTTGTTCTATATATTTATTTTATTTTTTATTGAGAATACAAAAGGGCTGCTTACATTTTCTTTTACTACATTTTATAGTGAATTACTAAACTGACACCCAAAATTTGAAAAAAAAAATCTTTTTCAGTAGTAGCTAATTTTAAAGAAATAAACAGACAAAAGTGTTATTCTGTCTATATCAGTCATTTATCACGGGAAAAATTAAAACACATTCTGAAAACCAAGGCAAATGTGTTTTGTTTGGAAACATACCACTAAACTCCAACATAGAGGGATAAAACATCTGGCTCTAACTGCATCAAAGATGACGATTACGATTCAGATGCTTCAAGTTGCCAATCAGAAGGCATTCTCCTGAGAATTCAAGATTCCGCACCACCTCCAACAGAAGGATCTGCCCTTTTGTGCAACTCTTTGAAGCGTTGGTTATAGTGACTCTTCTGTTAGATCTCTTTTCAATTCATCCTGTTTGTAAACCAAGTCCAGACTGCACCTGCCCATGCTTAAACATGGCGGCATCCACAGCAAAGTGGATCAGCTATCTCACTCTCTTTCTGTTATCATCTAACAATTACAGATGCGTAAGAGAGACTAACTGTAAGTCCTCAAGGAAGGAATTCAAATCTGGAAAAGAAAGGGAAGCAAAGCGAAACAAAGAGAAAATAAATTGAATGAAAAGAAAAAGCCATTTGAATTGCTTCAGAGGTGGCTCAGTGGTTAACAGCAATAGTACTCTTGCAGAGTCTAGGTTTTGTTCCTTGCACCCACATAGAAGCTTCTAACTCTCTCTAATGCCAGTTCTATGGGCTCTGATACCATTTTCTGCCTCCTCTGTAGGGAGCTGTATTGGATTTGGGCCTGGCCGTTTTGTGACTGTATAGCTCAAAGTGGCTACATGACTCTTGGCCACACATACTCCTCTAAGATGACTGTCATAAAGCCTCGAGATTGTGGGACAAAAGCCTCTCCCATGAATTTACGGCACAGGAAGATAACATTCACGGGATGCTTCAGCCTAAGCAAAAATCAGTTATCTCCTGAGTCAACACCCAGTGTCTCCACTGCCTGACCTCATCGTCTACCGCCTGACCTCTTTGCCTCCAGCTATCACTGCCTATACCCTCATCTCCCCCTCCTCTGTGTTTCACAAAGGTCACTCCCCCTACCTGAAAGCCTTAAAAGCTGTACCGTTCATCCCAATAAACGAGACCTTGACAATAGAATCTTGCTTGGTCTCCTTCTTCTCTCGCCCCCCATTGGCTCAAGGGTAATGCCCCTTCAGGACCCTGAATAACTGGACCCGCTGGACGGGTCACTCCTCGGGATCTTCTAATTATGTGATCAACATAAACTCATGCATACGTACACATAAAAAAGGCCAACTAAAAAACTCTGAGAACTTGCAAATTCTGCTATTTTCTTTGGTACTAATAAATAAACCAACTTCACATGCTTCTAAGTCTTATCTCTCTGTTAAGACATAAAGAGATTGAATATAAATGTTCTCAAATAGCCATCCTGTAGTTATTCACTCCTAATGGAAAAGGGCCATCCTAGAAGGAAGAAAATGGCAGTTGTAAGACTTAGAGATGTAAGGAAAACATACAAGGCCCTGGAAGTAAACAAAACTGAAAAGGTCCTAAAAGCAGTAAGGAATTTGTGATCACAAGAGATGGCACAACCGAGCTAAAAATAATTCAATATGCTGCTGTGATACAGTATCCCTACATCAGTTCATGCTAGAGAGGTAAGCTTTTTGATGAAATAATTGCCTTTAAGTAGCCCCTTCTCTATTTAAATTACAGCAAGAAAATTACGCATTCACTAACCTAGGCTTGAAGGGATTATTATTTTCCTTTTGTCTGTCAATAGTGCCCCACACTGGGTAAACAAACATTTGTTCAAGTCTTCTCAAAAAAGCTACACAACACTGGACAACCCAGTGTCACGACTGGAAAAACATTGGTCTCTAGATAAGCTTGTGGGAGTAATTTTGAACAAAAGTTATCATTGGCATTAGTAGAGTCGGAAAGCAGACTGCCCTGCTCAATGTAGAGTGGCCACATTGTTTCCGCAGGGACTTATATAGAATATAAAACCATGAAAAATATATCTTCATTTTTCTGCATTTGATCTTAACAAAGATCCATTTCTTTTCCTGCCTATCTGATTTAGACGAAACTTACACCATCTATTCTCCTGACGGATAAGAGTACAGAATTAGACAGTAACTACTCCATGAGTTCCACAGACGATAACATGTAACTACTGGTCTCACATAGTCGTCTTAATCTTTTGCTGGAGACCACAGGTCCTCAGCTCACTGTCTCCTTTCTCAGAGATCAAACCAAGCCCCCAGTCTTCTTCTCTGAGTAAAGCTGATAAAAATCCTGTTTTATGTACCACAGAGAGGAGTTTCCTTCCCTCCCTCCCTGCCTCCCTGCCCCCTATTTGCAGCATCAATGCAACATGAATTATGAGTTGTTTTGTTCAATCATTTCTTCTAGACACTTGTTATATGTGCTACTTCACACGGAATTTCCCCTCAACCCTTTCTCAAAGTCTAATAAAAGCCAGAAATTCTTGCACTCTTACAAATCTAAAGGTTCTCTCTTTAAGACCTCACCCTGATGATATGATGCTTATAACTCATATTACAATGCTAGAAATAAATTATTATATCTCTTTAAATTTATTTCAAAGCTGTTTATGACAATGATGATGTCTCTCCTAATGCTCTTCAGGAACTGTGCATGACTCCTGTGGTCATCAGCACCAATTCTCATAAAATTCATCTGAAGGGTCATTATTTTGACAATCTTTTGTTCTCTAACTTTTCTTTCCTTTATAAATTAGAGTATTACAAAGTTACTATTCATGGGAAAAAATTTTTCTTATTCAGACCCATTTATAAATCAATGGTTGGAACTGGAAAATATCATCCTGAGTGAGGTAACCCAATCACAGAAAAACACACATGGTATGCACACATTGATAAGTGGCTATTAGCCCAAATGCTTGAATTACCCTAGATGCACAGAACACATGAAACTCAAGACAGATGATCAAAATGTGAATGCTTCACTCCTTCTTTAAAAGGGGAACAAGACTACCCTTGGCAGGGAATAGAGAGGCAAAGTTTAGAACAGAGGCAGAAGGAACACCCATTCAGAGCCTGCCCCACATGTGGCCCATACATATACAGCCATCCAATTAGACAAGATGGATGAAGCAAAGAAGTGCAGGCCGTCAGGAGCCAGATGTAGATCGCTACTGAGAGACACAGCCAGAATTCAGCAAATACAGAGGCGAATGCCAGCAGCAAACCACTGAACTGAGAACAGGACCCCCGTTGAAGGAATCAGAGAAAGAACTGGAAGAGCTTGAAGGGGCTCGAGACCCCATATGAACAACAATGCCGACCAACCAGAGCTTCCAGGGACTAAGCCACTACCTAAAGACTATACATGGACTGACCTTGGACTCTGACCTCATAGGTAGCAATAAATAGCCTAGTAAGATCACCAGTGGAAGGAGAAGCCCTTGGTCCTGCTAAGACTGAACCCCCAGTGAATGTGATTGTTGGGGGGAGGGCGGTAATGGGGGAGGGATGGGGAGGGGGGAAGGGGGGGGGAGGGGGGGTTAGGTTTAGGAAACGGGGAAAGGGAAAAAAATTTGAAATGTAAATTAGGGGGTTGGGGATTTAGCTCAGGGGGAGAGCGCTTGCCCAAAAAAAAAAAGGCCCTGGGTTCGGACCCCAATCCCAAAAAAAAAAAAAAAAAAAAAAAAAAAAAAAAAAAAGAAATACTCAAGTTAATAAAAAAAATTAAAACAAATACAAATCATATATAATTAATTTCTACTCATGTATGCTTTTGATACAACTGTAATTAAAATTATAGAATGTTTGTTACTTTACTGAGTTACATTTTGAAACTTTACATTTTTCAACAGTTCCTTAAATAATATTTAAAAATAATAATAAAAAATACTCATTTCATTAACAAACAGAAGTGATAGTCCCCTTTGAGGACATAATAAAGGCACTCAGATGGCAGAGCAAACTTGAACATATTTCAACTGAAAGCCCATTTGGCCCAAATAAAAATTTATACTACTATGTTAACAAATAGTTGTTTTGTTTTGTTTACCAAATTAGAAAGAAGTGAACTTATAAACTTTGCAATCACTTTAAGCACACACATAGTTTGCCATCTGTTTTGCAAAAACTATATTGTGTTTCAAGTTTCCTGAATAAATTGGACTCAGGACTTCCAGAACTGTTTTCCAACTTCAAGTTTGTGGATCAATGGTCGGTCATTTATGCTACTACTCAAGCTAATTGATGTTCACAATGTCCATGAGTCAAAAAGCAGTGATATGCACATTAAAGTATACTTCTTAGCTCTATAAACATTATTATTGATGTGTTTAAGACAGGCAAGAGATGTTAGCTGATGTCTGTAGAAAATAATTAATAAAGAGATAAAGTGAGAGTCATGTCATTGCCACCAAATACTATAGAGGCAATGAGCTCATTTTTACTTCATGTTTTTGGTTAATCAAAATAATGTACAGGTTCAGACTTTCATATATCAATATATGTGCCTCATATAGTGACAAAATATGATGCAATATTACATCATAGCAGAGGATGGCCTTGTCAGGTATCAACAGGAGGAGAGGCCCTTGGTCCTGTGAAGGCTTGATGCCCCAATATAGGAGAATGCCAGGGCATGGAGGTGGGAGTGGGTTGGTGGGAGGGGGAATACTCTCATAGAAGCAGAAGAAAGCAGGATGGGATAGGGGTTTTACAAAGGGGAAACGTGGGAAGGAGATAACACTTGAAATGTAAATAAAGAAAATATCCAAAAAACATAAAAAGAAACAAAAAAAAAAGAAGAAAAATTCATTCCAATTTTGATACCTCCACATATGGTGCTATTTTTACCTAAACATATCCCTTTATTCCATTGACAATACCTGAGTAATCAAATGCAGAGCAACTTTTTTTAAACATACATTTACATTTATAATATGTTATATATAATATGCATTAATATATATTAAATTTTGTATTAATACATGTATAATGATATAGTGTGTATCTGTGTATGAATTTAGAAATACTGCCTGTTTTGCTTCTTCGGCTGTATCTCTATAGCTAAAAGCTATTCAGTGATTCTCAATTTGATGGCTCACTCTTGAGTAGGTGTTGATAAGTTCTGTATATATCTCTAATTTGACCTGACTAATACTTTAAATCTGGCAACAAAATTCTCTTTTTGATATGAATTATCAGAATTAAAACATAAGTCTGATCTCAAGCTACCTCACAACATTGTACTTCTGAACCACGAGAATGGAAAATATTTTAGTGGAGAAGATGGGTAGATGATACCTTATTCAAAAAATGAAAATTCATTTTATGAGTCATGAACACAGAGAAAACTTATCAGGCTCTACATAGCACACTGAAATCCAAAGAGTAGACTATTCTGCGAGTTCTGCTCCTATTGCCCAAGGCCTGGCCATAATTAAAAGCAAATATTTAAAAAGATCTAAACAGGCAACCAATTATTGAATACATACATGTACAAACATGTACATGAACATGTTGAAAATTTTTTTTCAAAATTATTCAAACTAAGGGATTTAGGGATAATTCATCATTCAAGAATAAATACTAGTCAATCAGGAAGACTTATGTTTTTGTCCCAGTGCTCATCAGATGACTCCAAAAAGCCTTTATCTTCAGCTACAAGGGACCTGATGGACTGCTCTGGGCTCTGAGGAGATGTACACTCAGAGAGAAATACACACACACACACACACACACACACACACATACACAGACACACACACACACATTCACATAAAACAAAATAAGGTCAGATAAAATAGGACTTTTTAGATCAGCAGTTAAGAGCTGGCATTGCTTTTCTATTGAACTAGCAGTACCTGTGCTGTGGTGCTTAAAATAGCCTATTCCTCCATCTCTGGACATAATCATCATGCCTATAAGAACTGCACTCATCTGCTCATCTGTCTGTGTGTGAGTCTGTGTGTGTGTGTGTGTGTGTGTGTGTGTGTGTGTAGTAGAAAGAGAGAGATACATAATTAAAATAACAAAAAAGTATTTTAAAATTATAATATTCTTTAAAAGCAAAGAGAGACAGAATAGTATTTACAAATACTAATTTTAATACTTGTAGTGTTTGGAGATGTGATAATTAAAATTAATAAGACATATAATTAGAAGCAACATTTGACCTTGAGTTGGTTTTGTCAAAAACCTCATATCAGAAATTCAAGAAGAGACGTTGAGGATCAGCCCCCCAGTTCTCTCTACAAGTTTTTCTGGATAGTTCATCTCTTGCCCAGTCTTTCATTTTACATATCAATCCAGTCATTTACTGCAGGTTTCCTTTTGATTAGCCTATGAATCAGCATCCCTTAAACCCAGGCCCTTAATTCTGAGGATACATCAAGTACACATTTTCTTTTAACTTTTCAAAAGAATTCAGAGATCTGCCTGCCTCTGTTATATACAAACAATAAGCTAGCTGGGCAGGACCTTGTCCTGAAATTACTATTTTTACCACACTTGGACCTAAACTTGCTCTGTCCAAGGCCAACTGGGAGATCAGGAAACTGACTGCCCTTGTAAGGATAAACAAACAAACAAACAAACAAACAAACAAAAACTTACCTGACTGAGATCTTCTTTGATCACCAAAGCCTAAATCTCTTTGTCTCCTTCCTTAGTCTGTTTCTGACAAATTCGCTCACAGCACAGCTGCTTTTGTTCCTTTAGATTCATAAAGCATAAAATCAGTCATAATTCATATTGCATCCTTATATTTTGCCTAATTGGGAAATTATATGTTTTGAACCCATGATTTTATAATTCTTTTCCACAGCTGTCCTGAAGGTGCCAACATTTATCATTTATCATTTATCATTATCATTTATCATTTATCAATTAGCCACATCTCCTATTTGGATTGACTGTGATTATCATGGAGTCATTAATATTAACAGAGAGGACATCCCTTGAAGGAGGAACATAAAACATATACATTATTATACACATTATTATACAAACAATCCTAATACCCATAGCACCAACTACACTCACCGAGGTCCATGCATGCTGGCACAGTGGCAGGGACAGAAAACATTTTCTTCAGTCTTTACCAAGACTATGCAGATTCTGGTAAAGGGGGAGGGGTCAGGGGCGGAGCTGTAACAAGGAAAACATTGCAGAATAGAGCTCAAAAGTCATGAGAGATGGCTCAGTGGTGCTGGACTACCCAGTGTAGGGGAATGTCGGGGAGGGGGCAGAAAGGGTGGTGGTTGGGGAGGGGAACACACTTATAGAAGAAGGTGATGGGGATGGAATAGGGGGCTTATGACCAGGAAACCAGGAAAGGGAATAACATTTGAAATGTAAATTAAAAAAATATCCAATTTAAAAAAAGAAAAAAAGAATCAAAGTAAAATAAAATAAAAAGAGCAGAAGTATTATGTGTTAAAGATTTGGTTTCCAAATCAATTTAAAGATTGAACCATGAGAACCTTTTGTCAATGATTAATTAATGCATGAAAGATTATTAAATATGTGACATTACCAGAAACTGACCAAATGTAGGAAAGGAGATAGGGCATAGTTGGAAGAAGCTTGTCCCCAGCATCATAGCTTTAAAGAATACTGTCCTCGTACATTCTTCCATCTCTCAATTACAGTGATGTAGGCAGCTATGTTCAATGACATCGTCTTCCCACTATGTCTTCTCCATCACAGTCTGCAGTTGTAGGGCCAACAGAAGATGAACCGTAAGTACAGATCAAAAATAAATATCCATGCTGTAAGCTAGCTTGCATCCATGTGTTTAATCTGAGCAATGGATCCCAGACTTTTCCATGCTCATCAAAGTGAGCAATATCTAAAATGAAGGGATAAAAATCACTGTTTCACAGACAAATATATCAAAAGTTCTAATATGTCCTTTATGGTTTCTGGGGTTTATTTAAGAGCATAAGACTATATAGGGAACTATATTCTTGTATTTGTGTTTACTGATATATGGGATTTTATCTTCAATAGAGAAGATATTAGAAAATAATGTTCTCCAATATTTTTGTGTGACTTAATATTCATTTATCCAACCACCAAATATTAGGATTTGTTCTCTTTATCAAAACCTTTCTGGGCATGTATTAATTACTTCTGCCCTTGATAGAGATATTTATACAAGTCAAGATTTAAAGGAGTAGATGGGTAATGTATCAGAGTCAAATGTCAAACAATCTTTAAATTCATTATTTCATATAAACAAGACATTGTTTCTTTTCTAGTGCGACTTTTGACTGTATTTAAAATAATGGTGAACCATAGACCTGCTACTTGGTATTTTTAAAGGCTTTTTCTTCAAGATGAGAAAGTTGTAATGAGTGGAATCTATAGAAAAGAACTGAAATTTTGGTCTGTTCCCTGGAAAGAAGTATCTAACATTCTGGTATATTCTTTCTCTTTGTTGTAATTAAGATTAACTCTGTCATTCATGATATGTCCAACTGGCTCAAATAGACTAGAAAATAAATCTTAGATTGTCTCAATGTGTCCTATCATTTTCTCTTTGTAATTTGTTTAAAGCTAGGTCTTTTAACAGTAATAAAAAATTAACAAATGTTTAACCTATTTTTTTCTATTTATATACATTAATTTAATTGAATTCAGAGATTAGAATATTTACTTTTAATTGAAAATATATTTATATTTAATATTCATCTGTGTGATATCTATATGTACACTTTGGCACTATGTGCACACCTACCGCCCTTGGAGATGAGAGTGTAAGGCTCAAAGTGAGTCTTAACTACTGGGAGACCTGCCATGAGACTGGAGAACAGAATTTGATGCAAATGCAAGAGGTTTATTTCTGGCACATCAAGGTCAATCCTCAATCTGCTCCACCCGGCGAGTGACTAGAAGGTGACCCCAAATGGTTATAACAAACAGTTTTTATACTTTTTAGGGGTACAGTTTACATCAACAAAGTTACAGTTTAAACTTATTGATGAAGCATATTGACCTTGGAATCTATTGGCTAGCAAGCCTATGACATGGATTCAAACTCTATCTGGACCCAGAGGGTCAGGTGACTATCAGTCAGTACATTCTGCTATTTTTCTAGATTGTTCCTGTTCTGGCCCCTCATGTACTGTGGGTGAGAACAGAACCTGGATTAGCCTTGGCTCAAGGTGGGAAACTGGAATTTGGCCTAGTCTTGACCTGAGGCCAGTGGGTGTAAGGCTAGCAAAATTCCCGAGGGTCCTTCAAGAGCCGGGTTAATTTTCCTACACATGGAGTTATACCTATTAGTGAGCCACTGCACTAGTGCTGGGAAATAAACCTATGGTATCTGCAAGAGAAACATTTCCAGAATCAGAAACAAATGAATGTTCATTCAGAATCAATAAGACAGACACCAATCCAGTACAAATGATGAATCTTGAGGCCACCTTCTGCTTGGATAATATTGATGACATCAGCTGCAAGATCATAGAACTTCCTTTCCAGAATAAACTTCTCAGTATGCTCACTGTGCTCCCCAAGGACATGGTAGAGGAGTCCATGGGCCTGAAGAAAATTGAAAAGGAACTCAATTCAGAAACATTATTATTGTAGTCCAACCCCAGCTCCATGGCCAATGCCAAAGTCAAACTCTCCCTTCCAAAGGTTAAGGTAGAAAAGATGATTGACCCCAAGGTTAGTCTGGAAAGCCTAGGGCTGAGAAGTCTCTTCAATGGAAGTACAACAGATTTCTCTGGAGTGTCAGAGACCAAGGGAGTATCTGTATCAAATGTAATTATCAGAATATAGCTATAAATAATTAAAGATTGTGGTGAGTTCATTGAGGTGCCAGGGTCCTGGATAAATTCAATACTGACTATCTGTTTATTTATATCATTAGATAGAACAAAACGTGAAACATCATTCTCTTTGGCAAATTCTGTTCTCCTTAGCTGGCAGGGCATTGCCAAGTCTCAGGTAACTTGTCTGTAGTTTCAGAGCTTGGTAAACTATGTATCCAGACAATGACTTTCTATACAAAACAATTGTGAATGTTGCTGAATTAGGAAAAAAAAAAGAGAAACAATTGTTCTTATCATTGACTCATCTCTCCAAAGTCTATTTTTATGTTTTAATAATTTATTTTTATGTGCATAGATGTTCTGCTTTAATATATGTCTATCTGAGGGTATTAGAACCTCTGAAACTACAATTATAGATAAATGTGAACAACCATAATGGTGATAGGAATTGAACTCAGGTTCTTTGGAAGAACAGTTAGTGTTCTTGTTTGGTTTTTGTTTTTTTTTCCCCAGAGCTGAGGACCGAACCCAGGGCCTTGCACTTGCTAGGCAAGCGCTTTACCACTGAGCTAAATCCCCAACCCAACAGTTAGTGTTCTTAACTGTTGGGTCATCACTCCAGTCTCCACTATTTCTACTTTTAAAGACATATTTACTTTTACTTGATCCACATGCATATTTGCCTACATGACTATGCACCATGGTTGTACAATGCCCAAGAAGAGGTTCTTGGAGTCCTTAGAGCTGAGTTATAGCTTCCTGTGACCCATCCAATATCTAGTACGAGGATGGAACTTGAGTCCACTGGAGATTACTGCATATATTTAAGCACTGAGATGTTGGGAGACCCTGCTAATTAAGGTCGCAGTTGACCATCAAGACCATCACCAGAAAGCTCCCCTGACCTCAGCATAAAATGAAGATTCCCTTTACCAGCAGAGATTCCCCTTCTCTGACCTGGTCTGGGAAGCCCAATCACCCATACCCTATCCTTAAGGGAGATAGAGAAGTCCTTGACAGACCTATAAGTTCAACTTCCTGTTCCAATAAAACTCACCCAGCTAGTATCTGAGATTCCTGGAATGCCTTCCATACAACCAAGTCATTCACAGTACATTAAAATCTAACCAATAATTTTGCAATCACATTGAAAATTCCTTCCCTTTCTCCATGGTTCACATAAAGCCTTTGCTCATCTTGAATGAAGTGTATGTGTACAAGTCTACTCCAAATAAAAGTATGCACACAGTTCTAAGATCATCTAAGAGAGCTATTTTGTTGAATATTGCCTAAAAGATCTGTAACACAAAGATACTCAGAGAAGGCCTTCCTTCTCAACCATCAGCACTCACTCCTACCTGGATTCCTGCAGAACACACCCTTTCTTGATTTCTAGCCTGGTGCCTGAACACTCAGGGAGGAAATAGAGGGAGGGTACTGAACCATGGCTGGTTCTCAACACATGTATAACACTGAGACATCTTCCCAGCCTTATAAGCACTATTTCTAATAGTTAATTTACTTGTAAAATGGCAGAAGAAAATTTAGTATTCAGGAGGAAAAAGAAATTTTGATGAACTTGAACACACGAATGTATATAACATCACGATGAATTGCCCATCTCTTTTACCCAAATTACTAGCTATTTTCTTATTCACAAAAATACAAACATAAATATGGTAAACATGAGGATACATACTCAATACCGTAAATATTATTTGAGACCCATTGACTATACCTGTTAGTGCACAATGCCAGTGGTTGTGAACATAAGATTATAAAGTGTAAGACTCAGCTAGTTTTACAAAGAGAACCAACAACAATAAAATATAAAAGATAAATTTAATAGAAATTTTAGTGCTTTAAACTTTAGTAAAAGTGCTTTCAGAAAGATGAAATAGTGCCAGCGAGATTACAGCATTTGTAAGCTATTATCTGAAGTCAAGCACATGTCACTAGGATAGCACTAATATGGTGAAGATTTAAATTCTCATTGTTCTTATGTCTTCTTCATTCTGAGAGATCAGAGACAATTATGAAATCATCAAAGGAAGACATAACTTCTATAGTATTTTTCTTCCTTGCAACTACAGACAAAGTAAACATATTGTAGCTCTCTTTGCTTGGCATAGTACTCCTGTGATAGATTGTTACATCGGAGGTTACTTGGGTAGAGATAATGCCTTCTAGGCATTATGTAAATAAAATTTCAAAATATTGAAAATATATTCTATTTATTTAATCCAGAATGGTTAGAGAAAAGGAACATATCTATTAATCAGACATAAAGAACAAAAGAGCAATTCGCTTTATGGAGTCTAACACAGTGCTCCTGGATACTCTGTTTCTCATTAGGAGAAAGAACCAAATACTATGACCTAAGATGTATTTTTAATAATGAAGAAAATAGAAAATAAATTAAACTGTAAATATTTGCATAGTCTCTAGCCCTGCTAAAATTCTGCACTTTGTAATTATTTTCAGTATTGTACCTGTCCCCTGAAGCCTGTTTAAGAATCAGAACCTAATGTAACCAACTTATCATTCATATCATCCACCCTTCCTGAATTAAAAAATATTACCCAAAATATTTCAGCATTAAATAAGGTTCTTACTACTCTAGACTCTCACTGGAATTGCTTTATATTTTACTCCAATGCATGATTTCCTTCATACTTTATAGCTATATTTTGATGTCTTCATTAGTTCAAGAAATATTATCTTCAATAAGTGAACAAATGATTAGAATTATGGTTTGACAACTTATTTAAATATCTCAAACATATACATGAGCATTGTGAATTTTCTGGAACTGAATTCTATATGATCATGTGAAGTTTATTTTTTCTAGGAAAATCATTCTTTTCATCTTTGCTTTTCTCTTTTAGTCAAACGTTTCTGCTTTATATAATTTCAGTATGGATCAAACTTCTTAAGGTTGACTATATGATAATTTGGTAAATGAGGAAAACATTTTAGGATTGGTAGGATCAACAAGAATAAAATGGTCATCCTTCAAAACTCACGTACATGTTAACAAATTCTCCTTCAAAATTCCAAAGCAATGCCCAAGAGAAATTAAGAAAATAACATTAAGTTTCATATGGATTCAGAAATATCCAAAAGAGTTAAAATAGTCCTAATCAAAAGAAAGAGGTGAAAGAGGAGATGAAGCAAGAGGAGGGGGAGATTAAACCTAAGAAAGTGATTTACAAAAGGCTAGAAGTATTGCAACCTAATTTTCAAATTTTATTGCAGCTGTATAGCACTATGTATAGCACTAATGAAAGCAGTATGGTACTACTATAAAAACAGACAAATATGCCAATAGAGTATAAGTGAGGATTCAAATGAAAGCTCACTCAAATGCTCCTATCCAATTTCTGAGAGAGGACAAGAGTACACATGGGAGAATAATACAGTATCTTCAGTAAGTGGTTTGGGTCAGACTAGATAACCACATGTATAAAAAAGAGAGTGACCCATGTCTCTCACTCAACACAAAACTAAACTCCAAATCAAAGACCCCAGCAAAGACTTGTGATGGTTTGCCTATGCTTGGCATAGGCATTATTAAAAGCATTATTAGAAGGTGTGGCCTTGCTGGAGGAAGTGTGTTAGTGTGGAGTTGGACTTGGAGACCCTTTTCCTAGCTGCCAGAGGATGTTCAGTCTGTTCCTGGCTTCCTTCAGGTGAAGATGTAGAACTCAGCTTCTTTGTACCATACCTGCATGGATGCACTTTTGTCAGCCTTCTTCTTGAGCTTCATGTGGTCTGTGCATTATATTTTGGGAAATCTGAGCTTTTAGGCTAATATCCAGTTATCAGTGAGGACATATCAGTTGTGTTTTTCTGATTGGGTTACCTCACTCAGGATGGTATTTTCTAGTTCTTCCATTTGATTATGAATTTCATGAAATCATTGTTTTTGATAGCTGAGTAGTATTCCATTGTGTAGATATACCACATTTTCTGTATCCATTCCTCTGTTGAAGGGCATCTGGCTATTATAAATAAGGCTGCTATGAACATAGTGGAGCACGTGTCTTTGTTATATGTAGGAGCATCTTTTGGATATATGCTCAGAAGAGGTATAGCTGGGTCCTCAGGCAGTATTATGTCTAATTTTCTGAGGAACCTCCAGACTGATTTCCAGAGTGATTGTATCAGCTTGCAATCCCACCAACAATGGAGGAGTGTTCCTCTTTCTCCATATCCTCACCATCATCTGTTGTCACCTGAGTTATTTATCTTAGCCATTCTGACTGGTGTGAACTGGAATTTCAGAGTTGTTTTGATTTGCATTTCCCTGATGACTAAGGATGTTGAACATTTGTGTTTGTGTGTGTGTGTGTGTGTGTGTGTGTGTGTGTGTGTGCTAGTGAATTTATTGGGGTTACAGATGTATAGGTGAAGGGTGATTCAGAATATTCTGGGTGACTCATAGACAATGATTCATGAATGTTGTGTCCTGATAGCTCCTTACAGGATTTTCAGGCAGCTTGGTGAGAAAGTATCTCTGCTAACTGTACACCTTTGACGTCATGAACTGTTATTATAATGGAGTAAACCCTAAAATTTCTTCTTTCAGCTCTCTTGGTCATAATATTTTATCACAGCCACAACTAATACAAAAGATACATACCCCAAGATAAATTTTATTTCAGCTCTGGTCCTGTAAGAGTTTAACTTTTAAATATCACTGATTTCTACTCAGTGACTCAACCTTCATGGACGTAGCTTCTTTCAAAATTTCTCCTTCACACTTGGTATCCATTATATATGAATTATAATATATACAATATATTTTACATTTATCAAATTTATCATTAAAGTATAATACTGTTTATTCCATTTATTTTATCAATACATATATATGCAATAAATATTTTATTGACATATTCACCTTTAAAATTAAAAATAAAAACTATGTCTTTTACTTTTTAAGATATTAATATGATTATATAATTTCACCATTATCTTTCCTATCAGACAATCAAAGATGAGTAAATGAGGTGGGGATGGAAAAGCAGGACAAAAGAGGGAGAATGGGTAAGGATAACTAATACTAAAGACCCTTTATGTCACAAAGGAATCTATTACTAGAAGTGTGTGTGTGTGTGTGTGTGTGTGTGTGTACAGACTTATCCTTTCAAAAGTTTGAAAATGCTCTTGAATCAGTTCAGTCCTCATAGGTCTTTCTGAATCTATCACATAAGATTCAATATAAAAAATGATAAACAAGTGAGACGTGGTTAATTTAAGTACAAATGAATATCCTATAAAATTAAATATGTAGTCATCAACTGATGGAAACAGATGCAGATACCCACAGTAGAGTATTAGGCAGAGCTTGGAGAATCCTGTAGAGGAGGAAAAGGTAGAATTTTGGGAGCCAGAGGTCAAGAACATCACCACACACACACACACACACACACACACACACAATCTTGCATAGGTCTGACACTTAAGCATATATGTTATATGCAATTATAATTTGTAGGCGTTGGTCTTCATGTGGCACTCTGCAAAAGAACTGCCTCCTCTGACTCTCGTGCCTGCTTTGAGACCCTTTTTTCTTCTACTGGGTTTCCTTTTCATTAAAGAGGAGGGTCTTTGACTTACAACGATATGCCATGATTCATGGGATGTCTCAATTATAGGGTTTAAGCAAAAATTCACAGCTGAGCGTTGGTCTTCATCGTTAGCCTCTACGGTGAAATGGAAATCAAAAACTGCCTCAGGGGATGACTCTAGCTACAAATTCTCAAATCAGTCTGGAGGTTCCTCAGAAAATTGGACATTGAACTGCCTGAGGATCAGCTATACTCTGCCTCCTTTTGAGACCCTTTTCTTCTACTGGTTTCCTTTTCTCAAGATTAAAAAAGGAGGGTCTTTGACTTGTTACAACAGTATGCCATGCTTTATTGCCCAAATATCCATGGGATGTCTCACCTCATTAGAAAGAACAACTAAAGCACCAGTGGATGTGCCCTGGGCTACAAGAGGGCAGGTTGGGGTGAGGGATGAATTGGGAGGAACACCCAGTGGAAGGGAGGGGAAGGGGGATGTTTGGTTGAAAATTTAGATAAATAATGTTAAAAAAAAAAAAAAAATGAACTCAACAAATAAATACATAAGTATTTTTTTAAAATGTGAGGCAAATTTTACAAGGACACAGAGATCAGGAATTGACTATATAATTATTACAAAATAAGTGGCAAGGTATATACAGCCTAAAGCTATGGAATCATAGAAGAAAGAAAGAATATGTTAGAAGATATTAACTATGCTAACTAACAAAACTATCAACAAAGAATTTACAAATTAAAAGCCATTTTTACTATTTAGATAGCTGCTTTTTCTTTTGATTGGTAAACAATCACAACTAGAGACTTTGGAAACTATAACTTTCAAAAACTTAAACAAGGATATGATCATTTAATCCAGGTATGGACGTCCATGGTGCTTAACAAAGTGAAGAATAGAATCAGGACTATATTTTGAGCTCTATAGTTCATGGTCCATCTGACACAACAACATATTTTTTTTCTAGAGAAAAAAGTAGAGTAGCTCTATGTAAGATCACCTCACATGCCAAGGGAGGGCACACTCATGAACATTGGAGACAGGTTTGTAGCACTTCAGAATTCATTCAAATCATAATCCACATGGACACCTTGAGGAAAGTGTTCAAGAATTTATTCTGATAATTGTGTGTGTGTGTGTGTGTGCATGTGTGTGTTTATGTGTGCATGCATGCATGCACATGTGCAAAGAGCTAGTGTGAGAGAAGCTGAGGAGGAGGAAGTACGCAAAACATTCTGTGCAGCACCACTACATACATAGAAAGAGCATTTTTAAAGTAGGTTGTAAGATTATATTAATGATGCTGTGATGGTGCCTCTGTGGCTAGTTAAGAACAGAGAAGAACAGATATTATAAGACTAATGGGGAATGAAAGACAAAGTTCTTATTCTATGATGCTTTGTTTAGAATGTCCCCATTCTATAAGCATCAGTATCCTCCGTATTGCATAAAGGGCTGTTCTGCACTCCCTCTTTTAAACCTCTTTTCTTTTTCTCAAGGACTTTCATTCCTTATGTTACAAACAGAGTTATGTTCATTCCTTGGGACTGCCTTAAAAAATTAATACACAAGGGTTGGAGATTTGGCTCAGTGGTAGAGCACTTGCCTAGCAAGCACAAGGCCTTAGGTTCGGTCCCCAGCTCCGAAAAAAGGAGAAAAAAAATTAATACACAATAGATGTTATAAATCAACGAAACCTTACTGTCTGTATTGTTCTGGAAGCTAGAAATCCTAAATTGTCCCATCAGCATGATGCCCTTCTCACTGAATACTTCAGGATAGATTCTTCTAGATTGCTTTTTCTAGCTGTAGGTAAAGCCAACGGTACGTGACGTTGCATAGAATGGAAATGGGTTGCTGTTACCTCCTGTCTGTGACTGAGGTTGTAGGACAGATAATGTAAGGTTAATATTATCAAACTTGTTTCATTTACAATAGAAACATATTTATGTGAGCACCTTTGAGGAAAATTCTGTTCTTAGTTAATAGATATAAGAATACACCAGTAAATCTAAGTGTAAACCTTCCTCGGGATGGGTTCTAACATTGACTGTAAAAGAGAAAGTGAGCTGAGACTAGGCATTCAGCTCTCTCCAGATTCTGATAACAGGCACGGGTCTCTTGCTGCTTCTCCTCCATGAAGGAATGTACCCTGGAAGTATGGGCTAAAACAAGCTAAGCTCCCCATTCTCCAAAGTTGATTTTGACAGACACTTTCTTATAGCAACAAAAATAAATCAGATGTATACTTAGAAATAATGGAGTGCATGGTTTAATTTACTATATGATATAACCGAGCTCAACAAGTCTTTATTATACATCAGAATTTGCTTTTTAACAATGACCTCAAAAGTCACAATGATGTCTTCAGTATCTGATATAAATATTTCAAATATCATCATTTATGGCATTACCATATATGAGAAAAATGGAGAAAAGGACTACGTATGCTTTTAAAAATAATATCATACGTGTAACTCCTCTGTAATTGTTCCTTGTTAAGGGGAGCCATATGACCTCAGGTTACCCTCTTAATCAAATAACACAGGGAGCAGCTACATCAAAGAAGCCACAATGACCTAAAGAATAATTGCTTGACCTCATGGTTTGAAAGTCCTTAAGCAGATTTGCAAGTTGGTTGGTAGAGTTTAAGAGTCAAATATAGATGTACATTCATAGTACATTTTACAGAGGTTTGCATCATCATCAACTGGACTTACTGTTCTAGGCAACACTGATATACTACATAGAATAGTGTCAGTTGAGAAACAAAGACTCTTTTCTGCAGCCCATAACCACAAAGGGCATGTTGTTCAAAGATGGGCTTAGAGATCATTAAGCCTATGGAAGATGAGTGATGACTTGGGATCTACCCACCATGTTAAAAACAGAATGCACAATGCAACGATAAAACTCTTGGCACCAGTGCTAACTGTCATTTGTAAATCAGTACTCTCCTGACACCTGGAGGGGCAGGAAGACGACATAAGGGCAAGCATTTATAAAATGTGTGTTGCAGTTTAAAAGAAAATTAAGAAAAATGTAAAAGACTAATATGAGAAAGAAGGAAATGTAAGTGGATTGGTGCAGTCTGAGACAGAATGAGTTAGTTTTGGCTGGGAGATCGTTTCAAAACCCTAGTGACAGTGACTGTTAACAAATGCTATGACCTTCTTGTTGAAATAAAAGCTTGTTTAGTTGGTGCATTTGAAGTGGGAACTGAATTCTTTCCAGTTGGCTGGAAGTTTAACAAGCCTTTCTTTGGGAGTTCTACATCTGTCAGGTGAATCAGAACAAGGGTTCTACTTACATGAAGTCATTGAAAAATTACAGCTAATGAACTGCTAACACCAAGTGTCTGTGAAGTCCCTCAAAGTTTGTTCAAATCAGACAGAAGTTAAAAGGCCAGGCTTTTGATGATCTGGGAATACTGTTCACAGAAATTAGTTTGAAAATTGTATAAACAAATCATCTGTGAGAGAAATATTACCTAACATTTAACATCAAACTGTCATCTTCTATTATTGGTTTTGGTTCTTCTGTCTATACTAGTCCTAATTCCCAAATAGTAACAAATATTTGTTAAGTGATTGTCCCTAAATCCAGCTCTACATAGACTGTAGAATTACAATTAAGTTCATGAATTCATAAATTTTAATATTATCTCCCTGAAAATTATGCAGCAGAAAGAAAGAAGGAAGGAAGAAGGAAGGAAGGAAGGAAGGGAGGAAGGAAGGAAGGAAGGAAGCCTATTCTCCTTCTCCATTTGTACACATTGAAATCCAGGAAGTGTTTCCAAAACCTCACAAAGGAAGACAGACATGATGGCTTAATGCATTAAGACCACTAAGATGTGGAAAAAAGTCCCCAGAACCAACCAGTCAACAAACATGGTGAAAAGAAAGAACCAATTCTCTCAAATTGTCCTCAAATCTTTACAGGATCTCTCTCAAGCATACACATGCACAAGCACATGCACATTAATTCATCAAAAAGTCATAAGTTACAGATGTGCAGGCAGTGTTTCTGGCTGTATGAATGAAGCCACGTTTGTTTTATTGATCTACATAGAACACACATTCAGAAGTAGAGTAGGAACAGAGCAGATAATGAGCATTCAGGCTAAAGTTAGTTCATTTGAAGTGATGCCAAGGCCAACTAACTACACTGTCCTACCTGCTGCTTGTTGTAGGATATGTCATGTTTGGCCTTTCAGTATTAATTTTGAATCGTTTTAAAACGTTGTTAGCTGTGGTGGTCCTCACATGGAGAGTTAACTTAAACAAAATTGCCATTGGCAGAAAATATAAAAGATTTTAGAATTTCCCTTTATCTCCTTCCTCTGATTGCCCCTTTCACAGCCTCTGGTTCCTTTCCTATATGTTCTTAACTACTGCTATATAATAATCTCTTTTATATTTTGTATATAATTTAATTTATATAAAATTGTGGCATAAAATTAACAACTCCTAATATTTCTCTTCATCAAGGTGTTCTTAAAAGAAAATTAAATCATAGAAGAGAGTGACAGTAACTTTCTGAGAATGTTCATGTTCCCATTACTCTAATTCAAACTTTGATATTTACTATCCATCTATTTATTCCTCCACAAATTCTTGAATCGATCATGTACTGACTTATCTCATTGCAGATATGTACCACTAATTACAATTTAAAATTCATTTCTATTTTCTATTTTTGAGTAAGATGAAACTCCCAAAATTAATTAGCATTAGTTTTAAAAGTTATTTTCTAGGTGTTGGGAAATTAAAAGGTCTGTATATATCCAAAACCTTATAAGATGTAGGTCATCAATTTTACATCTAAAACTTCTGTCTTTCCTGGGCAGTATTTAGCAATCTCTTTACCAGATATTTTTTCAGGAAATTTTTTTTTATTTACATTTCAAATGTTATTCCCTCTCCCTGTTTCCCATCTATAAGCCCCCTTCCTCTCCCCCTCCCCTTCTTGTATAAGGTTGTTCCCCTCCCAAACCACTCACTTCCCACCTCCCCACCCTGACATTCCCCTACACTGGGGGGGGGGGGTCCAGTCCTGACAGGAACACAAGGGCTTCTCCACCCATTGGTGCCCAACAAGGTCATCCTCTGCTACACATGCAGCTAGAGCTGTGGGTCTGTCCATGTGTACTCTTTTGATTTTGATTTAGTCCCTGGGAGCTCTGGTTGGTTGGTATGGTTGTTCTTATGGGATTGCAAACCCTTTCAGCTCTTTCAATCCTTTTTTAACTCCTCCAGTGAGGACCCCATTCTCAGTTCAATGGCTGGCTGTAAGCATTTCTGTCTGTATTTGTCATGTTCTGGCAGAGCCTCTCAGGAGACAGCTATATCAGGCTCCTGTCAGCATGCACTTCTTGGCAACAGCAATACTGTCTGGGTTGGGTGGCTGTATGTATATGGGATGGATCACTAATTTTGTTTTATCTTTTATTTTCATAGGAAACACCTGGATAGCTTTTCTTGTTCTAGCAATCTGTAAAGCAAGCTCTTACAGTACGTATTAGATAGCTTCCCCTATTCATGTTGAAATTCATGTCATGGTTTTGGTTTTTTCACATGTACTTGTTTTTAGTGTTGTATCATGTTGGATAATTTATCTGTGTCTGTCCTCACTTTTGCAGCTTCTGATCTCTGCCATGTGTGTCTTGCTATTACTCAATGTGGGAAATTCATGATAACACACAATTTACAATCTTAACATTTTGATAAGGACAACAATTAGAATGACATATAAAGGTGATTCCTGGGATGAGAACTGTGGAAATAGAAAAGACAGGGATATGAGAGTGAGACTGGAGATGGAGAGTAAGCGTCACTCAAAACAGAACATGATACTTGGGGGGATAGTTTAAAAATGAAAAAAGAATATTAAAATACAAATAAATAAAACTAAAATAAACATAAATATTGTGTGTTGTGTTTTTATGTCTATATGTAACATTTTATTTCTTAATAAACTCAAGTAATATTATGAATAATTAATTGAACCAAATGAGAGCATCAGATGAGTGGATCCGAGTTCCAGTTTTGAGCATTTATCTATCACTATTCATCTTTTTAAGCCATGTTTTCCTAATTTTCCAGTTGACCTGTGGTATGGATTGTGCCTTGTACATCACTAGGACTATGTATTTGAATCTCCCAAATATGCCATCATCCTGTAAACATATTCTTGCTTATAGTTAGCCCTCCAGACTAGCTCACATTGTGTCCTCTGAGTGGTAGGGCAAAGATCATAAAATCACATTCACAGGAGAGCTTGCGTAATGGCACCACATATATTTCAGAACTGTTCATGAATGAAATCACAGTTTATTATTTGGATATTCTGTTTTATTTATTATTGTGTATGTTAAAGTGTGTTTTCATGTGTGTTCGTGTGTGTGTGTGTGTGTGTGTGTGTGTGTGTGTGTGCTGAATTCCTATCTATTCAGCGTTTGTGGTTCCAAAAATCCCATCCTTTGGTTCAATAGTCTATTGCAATTTAAATTCTCTATTAATCTTTACTAACAAGGCACTAAAATTTGGGCTGCATCCATAGTAAAAGCCAGAGAGGCAGAGTATAAGCCTTCCCAGAACCCTCTTCCTATTAGACTCTATTCTGCTTTACCATATTTTGTTTAATCTCCAGATGCCCTGAGTTGTTGTTCAGAACGTCCATGTATTCATTATGATATGCATGTGAACAGCTTGCTGCATTGGAGTGCCTCCCTCATGTGTTCACATGTTTCTGAGTCTTCTACCAGAGCAGTTTTCCTTCTTGTTGTCAATCTCCCGTTCCGTCAAAGCTGGTGAGTACAGATTGACTTGCTGCCATTACTAATTACCCTTTCTTTTTAAAAATTGTCGTAGAAAGGAGACCACAGAGTTTACAGTTGTCTGATAATTGAGATCTGTGTAGAAATCTCATGTTAGTATCAGCCAGCAAATATTTCTTTATTTTGTTATATAGCAGTCCATTATAAATAAAAATGTTTTGTTGTATTTTTATTCTATCACACACTGGCAAATATGTGAGTTGGTTCTAGGTTTAAGCTAAAGCACTAGAATTGCTATGTAATCTCATATAGAAGACCATGTATGGGAAAATATGTTTAATTTTGTTAGGTAAGTCTTTTTATTGGGTATTCTATATATTTACATTCCGAATGTTAGTCCCTTTCCGAGTTTCCCCTCAAGAACATCCTATCCCATCCCTCCCTTCCTGCTTCTATGAGAGGGCTCCCCCTCCAACCCACCCATTCCCACCTCCTGTCTCTGGCATTACCCTACACTGGGAAATCAAGCCTTATAGAACCAAGGGCCTCTCCTCGTATTGATAACAGAAGATGCCACCCTCTGCTACATGCAGCAGGAGCCATGGATCTTTCCATTTGTACTCTTTGGTTTATGGTTTAGTCCCTGGGAGCTCTGGGGGTTCTGATTAGTTGATATTGTTGTTCTTCCTTTAGGGCTGCAAACGTCTTCAACTCCTTCAGTCCTTTTTCTAACTCCTCCATTGGGTTCCTAGTGCTCAGTCCAATGGTAGACTATGAGCATCAGCATTTGTATTTGTCAGGTTCTGGCAGATCCTCTCAAAAGACAGCTATAAGGTTCCTGTCAGCAAGCACTTCTTGGCATCCACAATATGTGTGGAGTCTGTATATGGGATAGATTCCCTGGTGGATCAGTCTCTGGATAGTCTTTCTTCAGTATCTGCTCCATACTTTGTCTCCGTATTTCCTTTAGACAGGAGCCATTCCAGGTTAAAATTTTGGAGATGAGTGGATGGTCCCATCCCCCAACCTGGTGCCGTGGCTAACCTCTGGAAATGGTCTCTGTAGGTGCTCCCTACACTCTATTGTGCACTTCAACTAACTCATTCCTGTTGGGTCTCGGAACCTCTTGCCTTCCTGGCATCTGGGACTTGTTGGTGGCTACCTCCAGTTTCCCATCCCCCATTGCTACACAACTCTGTTCAAATTCCTGACCCTTTGTACATCATTCCAGTATCCTCCCATACCTGATCCTGCCCCCTTTCCCCCCTCCCTCATCTCCCTGCCTCCCAAGCTACTCCCATTCTCTACCTCCAGTGAGTATTTTGTTCCCCCTTCTAAGAAGTACTGAAGCATTTACATTTTGGACTTCCTTCTTCTTGAGTTCGATATGGCATGTGAATTATCTCTTGGGTATTCTGAACTTTTGGACTAATATCCACTTAACAGTGAGTGCATAACATTTTTGTTCTTTTGTGACTGAGTTACCTGAGAACTACCAATCATTGGCCATTTTAAGGAATGATGACTTTCTAAATGAATGTTAGAGTCTAAATGTTTTGGCATGCCCATCAGCAACTTATGAGAACACCAGTTACTTCATGTATTCACTAACGCTTGATATCAATCTGTTTTATTAAAAATAAATGTTTAATAAAATACAATAGGATCATCTTGCACAACTCTTCCCCATTTTCCCACACACATTTCTAATTTCTCTCTCTCTCACTAGGATACAAAAGGTATCTAAAAATGAAAGATAAATAAGCCTTTCTGCTGGGACAGACTGATAGCTAGTCTGCTCCCCAGAAGACAATATATCCTGTGGCATACCAGAGCATGCACTGCACTCAGAGCATTTGGTAAGAAAACGCTCATGTCCCCTGAAGTCCCACAGCTGCTGCTGAGAGTCCAGTGGACTCTGGGACCTGCCATTCCCCAACACCCCTCCAACCTGCTAAATACCAATCCTCTGTGCCTAGTCCTTTCTGCTAGGACAGGTTGCTGGCTAGACTGCTCCCCAGAAGATGCTATATCCTGAAGCATACCAGAGGCTCCGCTGCACTCAGTACACTTGATATCATATTCTCCAGCATACCATAGCACTCAGAGCATTTGATACCTGAGGCATCCCAGGAGATCCACTGCATCCAGTACACCACAGCTCGAAAGAGTCCCAGGAGTTCCTCTGTACCCAGGGCAACTGGGCAGCTGATACCACAGTCTGAAGACCTCCTAGGGGCAAAATACAATACCCCTTCATGGTAAAAGTATTGGAGAGGTCAGGAATTCAAGGCCCATACCTAAATATAATAAAAGGAATTTACTGCAAAATAACCACAACTATGAAATTAAATGGAGAGATACTTGAAGCAAACCCACTAAATTTGAGAACAAGACAAGGATGCCCACTATCCTAATATCTACTCAATATAGTACTCAAAGTGCTAGCTAGAACAAAAAGACAACCAAAAAACAGATCAAGAAAATACAAATTGGCAAAGAAGAAATAAAGGTATCACTATTTGCAAATGATATGATGATATACATAAGTAACCCCCAAAATTCTACCAGAAAACTTCTCGCACTGAAAACCAACATCAGCAAAATGAACTCAAATAAATCAGTAGCCTTCCTTTATACAAATGATAAACAGGCTGAGAAAGAAATTAGGGAAAAATTCCCTTCAATAGCCATAAATAACATAAAATATCTTGGGGTAACTCTAACCAAAAACTGAAAGAACTGTATGACAAGAACTTCAAGTCTCTTGAGAAAAAATGGTAGAAGGTCTCAGAAAAAGGAGAGATGATCCTTGCTCATGGATTAGAAGAATTAACATAGTAAAAATGGTCATCGGACCAAAGACAATCAAAAGATTCAATGAAATCTCCATCAAAATCCTAACATGATTCTTCAAAGACATGGAAAGATCAATTCTCAAATTCATCTGGAAATGCAAAAATCACAGAAGAACTTAAGCACTTCCTAACCATAAAAAAATGGCTGGCAGAATCACTATCCTTGACTTCAAGCTCTACTACAGAGAAATACTGATGAAAAAAAAAAAAAAACCTACATGGTATTGGTGCAAAGAAGGAAATGTTGATCAATGAAATAGAATTTAAGAGCAAGAAATAAAATGAAACACATATGCAACTTGATCTTTGGCAAAGAAGCCAAAATTTTGTAACAGAAAAAAGAAAGCATCTTCAATAAATGGTGCTGGTCTAAGTGGCTCTCTGTTTGTAGAAAGTTGAAAATAGAACCATACTTGTCACCATACACAAAATTCAAGTCCAAGTGGATCAAGGACCTCAGCATAAAACCAGATACACTCAATCTAATAGAAGAGAATGTGGGAAAGAAACTTGAACTCATTGGCACAGGGGGAAATTTTCTAAACAGAACTCATACTCAAAGATCAAGAATTGATAAGTGGTACCTGAAAAAAACTGGAATTCTTCTGAAAGGCAAAGGACATAGTCAATAAGACAAATTGGCAACTTACAAATTGGAAAAAGAGGCTTTACTATGCCCACATCTGATAGAGGGCTAATATCCAAAATCTATAAAAGAACACAAGAAGCTAAATACCACAAAACCAAACAATGCAATCGAAAAGTATGGTTTAGAACTAAACTGAGAATTCACAACAGAGGAATATTGAAGCACCTATAGAAAATTTCAAAGTTCTTAGTGATCAGGGAAATGCAATTCGAAATAACCCTGTGATTCTACCTTTTCACCAGAATGATTAAGATCAAAATCTCAGGTGAGACCTCATGTTGGCTAGGTTATGGAGAACAAGGGACATTCCTCCGTTGCTGGTGGGATCGCAAACTAGTACAACCACTCTGAAAATCAACTTGGAGATTCCTCAGAAAATTAGAAATAGGTCTACCTAAGGACCCAGCAATACCACTCTTGGAAATATACCCAAAATTACCCCACTATGCCACAGAGGCAAGTTTGTTCAAAGCAGCTTTATTTGTGATAACGAAAAGCTAGAAACAACCAAGATGTTCCACAAAAGCAGAATGGATACAGAAAATATGGTTCATTTACACAATGGAATAACACTCAGGTATTAAGAAACAGGAAATCCTGAGTTTTGCAGCAAATGGGTGGAACTAGAAAATATCATACTCAAACACAAACAGATATGCAAGGTATGTTCTGACTAATAAGTGGATATTAACCAACCAACAAAAATAACCAAAAAAAAAATGTACAGTATACCCAAAGTACAGTCCATAGAACTCCCAGAGGTCCAACAAGCTGAAGAGCTTGAAGAGCCCAAGTGAGGACATCTCATTCCCATGTGTGAGAGAGAAGAAAGAAACCATGAGGAGGATTGAGGGAGTGATTGGGACTGGGCTTGGGGGAGTGGGCGAACATTATCTGTTATTATTTGAAGGAAAAGGACTGAAGCCCTGCTGGCCAGCAGAAAGAATGGAAACAGGTGAACTCTGGAGGAAGGAGGTTGGGAGGACCCTCCAGAATGCACCAGAGACCTGGGAGGTGAGACACTCTCAGGACTGAAAGGGAGGGACCCTAGATGAAATGCTCTACACTGGGGAAAGGGGACTTGTTGAGCCCATGTCCAGCAGTAAGACAGGACATCAAGTTTGGTTGCTATCCCACAGTCAAAACTCTGACCCATAATTCTTCCTATCTGAAAGAAATGCAGGGATGGAAATGGAGAAGAGCTTGAGGAATAGAAGGTCCAGCAACAGGATCTATGTGCAATCCAGCTGAAGGGGAGACTCGAAGACCTGACCCCATTACTGAGGCTATGGGGTGCTCACAAAAAGGGACCTACCGTGACTGCACTCCAAAAGAGCCAAGATGAAAGGGTCAGATGCAGATATGTGCACCCAAGCAATGGACAGAAGCTGCTGACCCCTCTGGTTGAGTTAGGAAAATACTGGAGAAAGCTGAGGAGGGTGACCATGTAAAAGGACCAGCAGTCTCAATTAACCTGGACCCCCAAGATCTCTCAGACACTGGATGACCGACCAGCCAGCATACACCTGCTGAGATGAGGTTCCCAAAACATATAGAGCAGAGTACTCCTGGGTCTGGGTTCAGTCAGAGAAGATGTGCCTAACCCTCAAGAGACTGGAGGCACCAAGGAATTTAGAGGTCTGGAGGGATGGGTTGGGTAGGAACATCCTCATGGAGATGGAGTGCCTGGAGCAAGTATGGGATGGGGAACAGTCAGGGAGTAGACTGGGAGGGAAATAAAATATGGAGTTAAAAATAAATAAATAAATAAATAAATAAATAAATAAATAAATAATAGTAAGTAAATACACAAATAAAATGTAATTTGATGAAATAGAAACATACCAGAATATGGCTAAGCAATCAATCAAAAAGAAGAAAAAGAAGTAAAAACTGAATCTGAAGAAACAGATACACATTCACATTTATACACAAACACACACACACACACACACACACATACACACACACACAAACACACACACAATGGGGGAGAGAGAGGAGAGAGAGAGGGACAAAGACAGAAATGTTATAAAAATGCAACCATAAAATATACTCAAAGTAAATGCTTTCTTGAGGTTTTATTTATTTTCGTCATTTTAGTGCATGTGTATTCTTAATTTCATTTCCTACTTACTATGAGAGTTGAAGATCTTAAGGCTACTGTTACGTTTTTCCAAACTATCTGCTCAATTTCCTCAAATTTCATTGTATTCTTTTCTTATTACTGATTGATAAAATTTCATTTTACTGTGTATTCAGGAGTATCAGGACTTTATATGTTTTGTGTCTCATAACAAAATTTAATTCTGTTAATTTTTGTAATACACATTGAAATGCTGAAATGCTAATTACATCAGCCTTTCTTCATGTGAAACAAAAGCATAAGCATCGTCTAGTTTCTTACACATCTTTGAAGTGACCTAGGCCATTTTTCAACAAAAAACCAAGGTGCCTTCCCAGATGATACTGTACCCTTCATGTGTGTGTGTTACATCCTGGCTTTGATATATACTCATTTCTTCTGTTTAAGGGTGTGCATATTATGCCATTACATGATCCCCACCACTACAGGTCTTGTGTCAGAGAGAAGCTAGGGTCCTTTCCCCATGGAACAACAATGCTCTCTGCCATCTATCTCCCTGTGACATTCATAGAGTAAGAATTGATGGTTACGGGTACTATCACCCTGGAGGTGCTATTCTTCTGTTTCTTGTAAGTCAATCACTTCATCCTGAACTTGTATGAATGAGGATGTTTTTCTGACCTCCAAATACACTTTGGGTTTATATTCTGAAACCCAGGCCAACAGGTCACACACACTTGGTGTGCAGTTTACTTATGCTATGTGTTCATAAGCTATTTAAAAGGCTAATTATTTTATCTCTCACATTTGATGTCCTCCCATAACAGGGCTGAAGAGTCATATTTACTTATGATTCATATCCATTTTCTTAACAGTTGGTCAGAATAAATTATGTGTTTTAATTTCACTTCACAATTATAATAAATTACATATTGGTCTTGTTAATAATAATTGGTGATTTTTGATATCTAAAATGCAATCAATGCAAATATCCTGCCTATTAATAATATGATACCGGTTTAAATGATTATAAAGTAAATTTAGCATTTCCATAAGTGTGGCACTTGGTTGAAGTTGTAAACTCTTAACTTAAAAAGTATATGGTTTAATGTTGTGGTTGTTGTTAATTAAAAATAAACAAAGTGATGAATTTTGTGACATTTTTATTTAAACAGGGCGGTTGTTTGAGTGAAAAGATGTCTCATAAACATAGGCATTTGAAGAATTTTCCAAAGTTGTAGGGGGTATTTGGAAAGGTTTTGGGTGATGTGGCTGTGCTGTGAGAATTACATCATTGGGGGGTAGGTAGTACATTAGTGTTTCAAGCTTCAATTCATTTCCATGAAGCATCACATCACTAATCAAAAATGCACTACAATTGATACCCAGGCAAATCTGATTTCGAATTTAAGGATACCTCTCCAAAAATGACTCTAGCTTATGTGAGGACAATATAAAACAATCTAACACACATTCTATATAACACAAGAACCATTTTCCTCTGAGTGGAATAGCTTGTTTTGTGTGAGGTAAATAATTGACACAAACTAACTGACTTAAAGCAAGATAAATTGCAAGATAAATTATCTCATTCACATTTGTAGGGCTCTAAATCTACAATCTGAGTCATTTTCCAAACTTAAGAATGCCTCTGAAGTGTCTAAGAGGAGACATGTGTTTTACTGTTTAATCATCTAGTGACAGGTGACACTATTTGGCTTGTTGCCATGTCATTGTATTCATCAAGGCATCTTCAAATATTTCTCCCCTCTACCTACATATCCTTGTGTCCTGTGCATATGCATGCAGTTATCTTCCATGTCATCTTTCCTTTCATAAAATATTAGAATTGTATCCAGGGTCTTGTATACACAAACACTTTTTATAAAAGATGTTTTAGATTATTGTGTCAAAACTGAAAATGGTAATTTTCAAGATAAAAGATTTATTTTGTTTCATTAATTCAGTCCTTCATGAAAATGTGTGGTGTGTTGTATATATAGTTGCGATCTGCAAACCAGAGACTACGTATAACCTTAAAAGAGAGCATTTAGTCACCCTCTATATCCTCCAGCTTGATCTCGCTCTGGAAACTTCCACAGCCTCACAGATAGTACTGATAAATGGAGAATCAAACAGCCAGAACATGAGGCCATGGGTGAAACTCAGATTTAAACTCCAATATTATCCTTATCTCAAGATCTTTATACCCTTTTTATATTTCATCTTTGTAATATAATATCATATTTACAGACAGAAGAAGTGGGAATTGATATTCTTAGCGGTAACTACTTAGTCTACTAAACTGAACTTATAATTTATGTGTGATTTCTTTCCAGGGCTAGCAAAAGCAGCTGAAACGTGTAAAATTTTAAGGCACCAATATTAATTGCCATGTTTTAATCATCTTTTCTTTGCTTATAACAAATTTCATGATGTATGATTGCCCTCTTTTTACAAGGGACTCCCTTGTAATTGTAGTGATTATTCTACTTGATATTTACAGTATATATTTTCATCTTCTCAACTATTGATTAGGAATAATTCTCTATTTGCTTGAGTCATACTTTTCAGAATTCAAGTATATATATATATATATATATATATATATATATATTTGCCTTTGTTCTATCCATCTCTACCATATGTCATATAACATATAGGGCGAGTAATTACTTACATAACATTCTACTTTAGACATAGATCCCAACTGTTCTTCTCGTTGCAGTTTCTCTTGTGTATTCTAACAACCTCATCATTTCTCCAGATAATATGAACATTGCATGTCACTGATACTGCTTTTAATATTCATTTATGTCAACATTCCTATTTAGCTAGTGTTTTTGCTCTATAATGATTTTAGATTCAAATGTGCCTCCCTGTTCCTTAATTCTACTCATGTCTCAAGAAATTATGTGTGTTATTACTTATTACTTTAAATTTTAATGGAGAAAGGAAATGTATCAGATATAAGATAGACTAAATGCTGAATGTATTTGAAAATATAGTGAATAAAACAATAGAGAAAACATTGACTAATGCTATTACAAAATGACATTTACTTTCCAATTCTTTTGACTTTGTTATTCAAGCAGCATCCTTCTATGATACCATAGAATAGGCATATTTAATGATGTTTCATATATATATATATATATATATATATATATGTGTGTGTGTGTGTGTGTGTGTGTGTGTAATAAAGATATCATTTAGTCATCTTCATTTAGTCAAATTCACTTCAAGACTTATGGTGTCTCCATATACGGATTTCCATATATGGGTTGGGCTAAGGTACATATAGTGAAGTTTATCATCCAATGTGATACTATAGGACTTTTATGGAGTTAATTAAGTTCGAGTGGCGTCTTAATGGACAGTCCCTATACTAAGAAATTCCAATGTGTTTTCATTTTTGTGAGAACACAGAGGGAAGGCATGTAAGTACATAGTGAGAAACAACAGACCATGAAAACATCCATTGTAACCCAGCCTTGTTAGTGACAACTGCCATGCTGCACAGTGTTGAGAAATACAATCCTACCCTTTCATCCGACTCTTCTGTTCATGCTATTTTATTAGGAAAGACTGAGAAGATCAGTACACTTCATATTCACTACAGGAAGATTACTACAGTTTTGTCCCTCATAAAAAAGTTTAGTAAACAATTGGACTAATGTAAATATATAAAAGTTTTGTATTAGTCAGAGTCTCTATAAGTCTATTTGCTTATTTAAGACACATTACACTGTTCACACTACGCCCCTGTCTTTAAGTGTACGGTTGACTGTACATTTAAAGAATGTCTCTTTCAAACTTTTCTTTCACTCCTTTACTAAAGTCACTTTTCACTTTCCCCACTGGGGTGTTATTGGATTCAAAACAGCAGTCCTGGGAAGTACTCTCATTTATTGTTAAGCTAGCCCGCCAAATTCAAGGAGTTTTTCAACTATGAAATCTGATTTTGTTGCTGTATACCACATGTTGGTAAGACCTAAAAGACATGAAATTAGAATACTGCATTGAGAAATACAGCAGTACGTGTCCTTTTCTTATGAGCAAAAATTTCATTGCAGGTTCAAGATAGTGTAAACTGTAATAATATCCAGTGAATTGTTCGACATCCACCTTTGTAGATGAGAGTATTAAGACTCAGAGAGACACATTCTATGACAGAATACAAGTTAGGATCACAGATAATAAAGTGGATTTAAGTTAGTTTTACCAATTACAAAGCAAGGATCTTGAGTGATACTATTAACTCTCCCAGCGCTGTTCTCATAAAGCTCCTGTGATACCTTATTTTATAATAGATGTATGCTATATTTTACTAAATAAGAAATAGAAAGACATATAATCTGTGTGATTCCATCAAAAAAGGTTTTAATGTGGAAAATGAAAGGCTTATGAAACTGTTGGGAGAGCATAAGATAGAACACTCAGAATATGGCTGCTAGCATTTCAGGGGTCATAAAGTACAGAAATCACTGATATAAAAAAAAACCTCAGCTTTAATTACTTCACATTTTGAAACCAGAAAGCAATGTGTAAAATCTACCACTGTGTAAAGCTCTCCAGACTCCACAGTAAAGCCAGAACAAGCCACATGTTTCTCATCATTCCCAACCTGGAACAAGAGTTTTCAATTGGTAGGCCACAATCAGATGACTCAGAGATCTCTGAGGTTCCAGGCTTCTAGCTACCTCTTAAACAATTCAGACTAGAGTATGCCAGATATGGAGGGGTGTGCATGTGTGTGTGTGTGTGTGTGTGTGTGTGTGTGCGTGTGTGTGATTCTAATAGGAAATTTATAAAACAGAATCCCATTAGTTTTTTTATTTCTTCTTCATCTGTAGCATATGCATTATTTCCACTCGCTGTTCTTTCAATACACAGCAGCAACTATAATGAAGATAATATTGTTTAGAACAGGGATATTTTTAAATTTGTTCCCTTTCCCATCTTGGACTTTTTTATTGAATATTCCTTTATTTACATTTCAAATATAATTCCCTTTCCCAGTTTCCTGTCCATAAGTTCACTATCCCATCCTCCTCCCCTTCTTCTACAAGGGTGTTCCCCTCCCCATCAACACCCATTACCATCCCACACACACACATTCTCTTACACTGGGGATCTAACCTTGACAGGACCAAAGGCTTCTCCTTCACTGGTGCCCAACAAGGCCATCCTCTGCTACATATGCAGTTGGAGCCATGGGTCAGTTCATGTGTAGCTTTGGGTAGTTGTTTAGTCCCTGGAAGCTCTGGTTGTTTGGCATTGTTCTTATGGAGTTGCAAGCTCCTTCAGCTCTTTCAATCCTTTCTCTAATTCCTCCAATGGGAGTCCCATTCTAAGTTCAGAGATTTGCTACTAGCATTCACCTCTGTATTTGACATGCTCTGGCTGTGCCTCTTGGGAGAGATCTATGTCAGGTTCCTGTCAGCATGCACTTCTTAAGATGATCTATCTATCTATCTATCTATATATATATATATATATATATCTATCTATATATATATATATATATATATTGGCTACATGTGGTGCTGATTCTAAATGGCTGTTCCTTCAGTCTCTGCTCTAAACTTTGATTTCATATGCCCACCTAAGGATATTTTTGTTCCCCCTTTTAAGAAAGGGTAAATTTTGGCCATCCTTCTTCTTGAGCTTCATGTGGTCTGTGAAGTACATCTTGGATAACTTTTGGGCTAATATCCATTTATCAGTGAGTGCACACCATGTGTGTTTTTTCTGTGATTGGGTTACCTCACTCAGGATGATATTTTCTAGTTCATTCCATTTGCTATGAATTTTATGAGGTCATTGTTTTGTTTCATATATGCATATGTGTATCCATTTATCTATATGTATTTTATATACAGGCAAATGGAAATGACTATCACTTTTCCCATTAATATTTTTTCATTGAAAAACATTTATCTATACAATGTTCATCAAGAGTTGGAGTGGTGATTTGAGTGATATGGTACATTTTCTGTTCCCTCAGGACACCCTGGTTCAGTACTAGCATATGCTAGAAGGAAATCAAAGTTTCTGCTTTTTATGCTAAAGGAAATTTAATGCCTTGATGCCGAATTTTTTCCTCCATACTGGCACATGTGATATATTCGCTGTCAAAATTATAAATAAAAGGAGTAAAAAATTAAAAGTTAGCCAGGGGAAGAAAATAAAAAAAAACTGCATATGCTTAGAAATTATGAAAATATAGAAATAATTTTAATAGGTTTATTCAGTTATACAATTATTAGATTCTTAAAAATTAAACACATGCATAAAATTCTCCCTGATAGATTAGTTTGGCAATAAAATGTGCCAATTAAAATGATAAAATTGAAGAATGAGATTTTGAATATGTGTAAAACTCAATTCCACATAAATTAATTTGACTGCAAGCCAAAAATATCAATATACATGAAATATTTGTTATTTATTCCTATCTGATTTTTGTCCTGTGGCAATTTAGCTAACAACGTGTTTTCTTTAGTGGGGATTCCAGGCATTGTGGTATGTATGGTAGAATTTGCCTAGTTTCCATAAACTGTGAATTTAAGGGTTTTTTGGGGGATTTTTGTTTGTTTTTTTGTTCTTTGTTTCTTTTATGTTGTTGATTGTATTTGTTTTTCTTTCAAAAAAAAAACAACAACAGAAAGACAGAATAGAAGGCATATCAGATCAGAGTACTTACTGCTCTTCCATAGGATCCAAGTTAAGCACACACTTTGAATGGTTTAGAACCACCAATAACAACTTCAAATCCACAAGGTCTGATTTATTCTTCTGTTCTTTTTGGGCACTGGCACATATGACATATATTCACACACAGACACACACACACTCTCTCTCTCTCTCTCTCTCTCTCTCTCTCTCTCTCTCACACACACACACACACACACACACACACACACACACACATACACCTATACACACAGAAAGAAAGGTGGAGGGGAAGAACAGGAGAAGGAGGGGGAGGGAGAAGTAAAGGGAGAGAGAGAGAGGGCAAGGGAGAGACTAAAATGAAATAAAAGACAGCTTAAACACAAGGACAACAGAAAAGTGCTTCATGGGCAAATGATTCTTGGAAATGCTGAACTGATGGAACACAAGAAAGCTCTTTCAGAAACCTTGAAGTAGGTTATAGTATTCTAAGAGTCTTTTCTCTCTAAAAGTGATGGAAAGTGAAATGTATAGCCTTGTTGAAACATTTTTCCATAAATAGTCTGAACTGTGTAAAATATTAAGATATAAATATTAAAAAGAATCATTATTCAAAGTTTATGGCATACATGCAACAGTGAAATATTAAGTATTCTACTTACCAATATAATATAAATACAATTTAATTTTTTTCTTCAAGGAAGATGATTAAAATAGCAGTTGAGTAAAACAACTTGACTGTTTGTTTTTAAACCACTTATTACCATAATATGACAATACTGATAACTGTAAGTTGATTGAATCAAAATTTACAAATGCGTTACAGTAGCCACCTAATAAACTTTTTTGAGTTTGAGAGCCAGTAAACAAATCATACTAAAAGTGATAGAAGCTATTAATTTTAAATTTAAAATCTGCTTTGATGATTTATAAATTAAAATTAAATTAAAACAATACCACCATATAAAAATTAGGTGCAGAGGGATTTCAATTATTTTGTTAATCATTCTCTATATTCACACACACACACAAACACACACACATACACACACACACACACGCTGTTTACACATTTGCAGATATCTTGGGTCACTAAATAAAGAATACAGTTTTTTTAATGCAAAGTATATTACTTCAGAAGATTTATATTTAACGAATTTTCTTCCTAAAACAATTGCACTAGAAATATCATACTTCTGCTCTGAATAAGCCTCAAGATACAGATTTTGAGAGACTAAGTAATATACCTCTAAATAGCATTTCTTTAAGTCAGTCTTCATGAATTCATAGTGACTGACATTCCCTTGAAATATGTGTTTATTATATAAATAATATACAGCGCAGTAACATAGATGAAAGGTGAAGATCTCTTCTTTGGTTGTGGGGTGTTTTATCTGTGATTTCTCTCTTAAAGAGAGAACAATATCCCCAAGAGCTTAAAAGGCCCAAATTTAAGTTTCTAAAAGTAAAGTTTGGAGTAAAGCAGAGTAAAGACTTCACTTAGAAGGACTGAAGGAGCTGAAGGGGATTGCAACCCCATACGAAGAACAATATCAATTAATTGGACCCCTCTGAGCTCCAGGGACTAAACCAACAACTCAAGAGCATACATGGAGGATGCCAGGCATCCAGATACATAGGTAGGAGAGGATAGACTTGTCTCTTATCAATGGGAGGTGAGGCCCTTGGTCCTGTGGAGACTTGCTGATTCGGCATAGAGGGATAATAGAGCAGTGAGGCAGAGTGTGTGAGTGGGTGAAGGAACACCATCATAGACAGAAAGGGGAAGGGGAGAGGGTGATAAAATGGGGGAGGGGTTGTGGAGGGGAAACTGGGAAGTTTATGCAAATGGATAAAATGATTAATAAAAATTAAAAAGAAAGGTAATTGTAGAGGAAGAATGAAAGTAGAGGATTGTAGGGAGCTGCGACGTGCCACGCCTCAAAGATGGTGCTGGTTTCCGCCTTCCACCCTCTGGAAAGTGAGCGCTTACGTGGCTTGCTGGGATTGGCCAGCGCTAGCTATTTAAGTGTGGTGCTGGGGCTTCCCGGGGTCAGGAGATTGTATCAAGGTTCCTGAGTAAAACTGCTTGAAGAAGATCTCCTCTGGTCGTGTCTTCCTTGCTGGTCGAGGTTGGGCACGGCAGAGGAGGTATGGAGAGAACTATTATAACATCTGGAAAGGGAGGGAGAAGGAGACAGAGAGAGGGGAGGGAGGAGGGAAAGAGAAAGAGAAGAAAGAGGGGAAGAATAGGGGAAAGGGAGATGGAAGGGAGGAGGGAGGGGAAGAACTAAGAACACAGAGAAGCATGCTTATGTTAGTCCTCCACACTGGGTAGAAGGAATTTCAACCAAGCATCATCAATAGTGGACACCCAGAATGAGGCACTGTTAAACTGTAAATCTTGAACACTGACTCCATGGAGTAGAAAACTAGGAATGGGATCAATCCCTGTTTTTTCCTGTCTGACCTGAGAAGTGTCTCCGTGACCAAGAAAATATCTTGGATTCTTGTCCTATTGAAGGATGAAGAAAACAAGTCAACATGGATCTATGTGACTCCCTATTCATAATAGAGCCATATCATCAAACTAGATAAATATATATCCTATTTTATTCATATATTGATTATTTGGAGCAGTTTAATATGTAATGTTTGGAAGGAGTTTTATCACACAAAGTTTGAACCATTTTAATCACTTTTCAGCGGCAACAAAGAAGGCATGAAAACATCAAGTGTTTTATTTAGCACCATAAGTAACAAAAGGGCCGAGTATTATTTCTATTTTGTCAGATGTAGATCAACAATTATAATAAAAATGAACAGCAGAGGAAAGGAATATATAGATTAGGTATGGTTGATGGATGAATGTGCCCCAAAACTTGTTAATTAAAACATGATCAGGTAGGATGGAGAGATGTTTGCTGCTATTGCAGAGAACTAGGGTTCAACTGAATTTACATTTAGAGCTCACAGTTTTCTGTTATTCCAGGACCAGGGTACCCCCTACTGATTTTAGCCTCCAAGATACCTGCATACATGTGTGCTTCCTCACACAACACATGCAGATACACATACATAAAATTAAAAAAATAATATATCATCTTCTTTTGGACTCCTGTCCACATCTAGTGGATAAATATACATGTATTAATAGAAATAAACTGAAAATACTGTTGTGAGGGATTCATACATTCAGCAGATACATGAAAATTGAAAACAAGAATTATTAGATAAATTATTGTTTTCATTAAAGAAGATTTTTTTATCGAATAGACTTTTCTATATACTTCTATATAACACCCTAGTAAAGTCTCTAATTTTTGTTACATAATGGTCCAGTCTGTATATATATTTTGTTTGCAAGCTGCTTCTGTCAGGTGAATTGAAAAAAATGTTCATTAGAGCTTTTCTTGAAGTTTGTACAGTAAGAATACTGATTCTTGTTACATAAAGGATATAGTTCAACTTATTCCACAATTTTCACCAAAGATATTTCTATACATTATCTTAACATTAAAGTATTTCTAGAGCATATTTTTATAAATATTAGTGAACCAGGAGGGATAGTTTGACTCATTTTCCATTTAATTATCTATGAAAAGACAATTAGTTTCAGTGAGTAAACATAATAATTTGGAAAGTTCATTTAATTTGTGCTTTGCGACGTATGAAAGCTGCACAAAGTACTGTTTTCCATGTTTTCTGTCTTGTTAAGATTACCAGTTTTATTTTAAAGTTAAATGTGTGAAAGGATAAGTTTTTAAAAAGCATAATAATTGGAAACCTGGGAAGGATGCCTTTCTCTTTGTGAACAGTTACTTTAAAATCACAGATTTGTAATTGAATTAAATATTCAACAGTCTGAAATCCTTTCAAAGTCAGGTTAACATATTTACAAAGACGCATGGATATGTGTTTTGTTTACTTCTAGCTTTTGCGTTTAACACTGATACTGGCTCTGAAGGCAGAGACTTACAGAATGGAAATAGCTGCTGGTCAAAAAAAGAAAAATAGTTTACACAGCTTTGACCTGTCTTGATGGACTGAAGAGATGGTGATGAAAACTGTAATCTTAATAAATCTCCCACAGCTAGAGGTTTAAAACTCATACTGTTTCAAATTAGTGAGGACAGCAATATTTATTTGCTGCTGAATTCCAGTCAGCATGGCATTTCAGCGGGAAGCACTTTATAAGACTTAAACTTATGAGTAGCAAAGTTGAAAACTCAAGAGAGAGGAACAGAAATTAAACACGGTGATTCGTTTTAAATCAAAATCAACAAGCCAAACCTTAGCTTTTCCATTTTTTCATCTTTCCTCACTACCCATGGATTCTCTTACAAAATTAGCATGGAATTCTAGCATTGACAGTGGGCTTTAAGTGTCTTAAGAATTCTAATCTAATAAGTGTTCTAAGAATTTCTAATCTATTATCTCATCTAGTTGACATAGGATTAGTTAGGACAATATTATTATTCACTGTGTGAGAAGGAGATAAAGTAAATTTTCTGGTTGTTCAAAATATCTCATATCACATGTTAGCACATGATAAATGTTGTTAGGTAATTTACAAAAGACTTGAATCATGTCAGAAGTTTAATTGAGATAGTGTACACTATACCCTGTTTGAGTAACCACGGCACCTACTTAATAAGAAAGAAAATGCCAGAAATGTATTTATAGAAGCTAGTAAAAAAGTGTCATCTAGTGGACTCCTCCGTGTTACCTTTATTTGTTCATTACTTCCTTAGCAAGCTGCAAACCAAGTCTAGCATCCCCAAAATCCCAGTTGATTCCTTTATCACACTCTGATATGCTATGTGATTTTGGTCCCCACAAAAGAAGTCACTCGAATCAGTCTTCCAATGTATTTCCAGATAGATTCAAGTACACTTACATTTAATACCTTGGATTTTTATAGGATGCCTGCGCCTATGAATTTCACATTTATAGATCTATCTTCATTTTTTCTTTTAAGCTCTAAGTTCAGACAGAATGACAAATCTGCTAGAGATCTCAAACTTAACTTGTCAAAATTGAACTCTTGATTCTCTATCAAACCATGCTTGACCCATTGCCATAAATACAATTGTCATTCACTGAGTGCATTAGGGAACTTCCCCAAGTAGCAGAAGCCTGACATAAATCTACTTATTAGAAAAGAAAAGTTTGTGTTTCTCTCATAGCTTTGGTGATTTCATTAAAGAGATGAAGAATGAATTGCTTTCAGACCCCTGATAATGGCAAATCACATTAGGAAAGCATCTAACCTAGGTATGTCATTGACTTAGTGGTTAATATATTAAAAAGAGAAGGAAGGGGCAGATTGTGACCATCCCTTTCAATAGCGTATTGTCAGTGACTAAAAAATGTCCAACTAGATCTCACCTCTCGAAACATCTACTGCCTCCTAATAATGACAGTTATGGCACCATATTTTCAATCCATGAGCTTGCACCAATGATTTTAAATATAAATTATAGAACCATGTTTCTCAGACTCATCCAAAAATCTTCTTTGTTTCTTTTTATTACTCAGTATGTCTGCCTTTCTCTCCATATTTGTTTCCTTTTTAGTCAGCATTCAAATGGGGCTGTTATGAATGGAATAAAAGAAAGAAATCCTACTTTTATAGAGCTTACATATTAAAAACATATATAGATGAAAATATGTGTACATATGGAAATATATAAATTGTATATTGTATAAGCATATAAAATGAAAATATTTCATTTTAAGATTTTAGAAACTTCAGGAAATTCACTAATTTTCTAGACAGTACAAAATATTCATACAAATGCATGGGAAATTTGCTGGGAATGGCATTACAAATATATTATAGGCAAGGCCAGGCTCTTTGTAACTTACTAGAACTATTCAGAATAAAATAAAAGTTTTAAGTAGAGCAATGTGTTCATAATCCATTGGAGAAGTTCTGTTCTGCATACTGTGAGAATTACCCCTGGTGTTATAGAAAAAAGTATAAAAGAGGAAATAAAAACCTAAAGAAAATTGGGAGGACTAATGAAATTAAAAGACTAAGAGAAGTGGAGGATACTACACATATGAAAAGGGCTCGATATGAGCTAATGTGTCAAAATTCTGTTCTGGAAAATACAAATCAAAACAAAGTGTTCAGGTAGTGAACATAATTACATCAGTCATTCAGAGTGATGCAATTTTATTTTGTTAAAAAAAACTAATTGATTCTATTTTAAGAAAGGACAAATCTTTGACGATATTAGTCAAGAAGGAATAAATGAGGAGGCTGCCCATTACCTTTAAAAATATATGTGATTATCCTAGAAAGATATAAATAAGTCCGATTTAAAGGGCCCCTGAAAAATGATGAAAAATTCATTCTTTATTAATATATTGAGGACATTTGAATTATCCTTATAAGAATAGGGTGAATCTTAACAATAGGATATTTTCAGAAGAAATTTAAATAAAAATTACAAATTTCAGATTGGATAGAAAGAGGAAAAATAGAAAGAGAAGAAGAGAGAAAAGAGAGAATTTGCACACCATTATTTAGGGCCCGAGAGTGGTCTCAGTGTTTTTTTTATATCATATTTTCAACTTTATTTTTTATGTTTATTTTTATTTATTGAAATTAAATTTAAGTAATATGTAATCTCTTAAGAGAAATGGGTTACAAATAAATTTTTGCAACTAAATTTATCTACAAAACCAATCCCTATGTTTTCTTCTCTTTTTTTCCCTCTTTTTTCTAAATTGTCTCTTATTTACATTTCAAATGTTATTCCCTTTCCAGGCTTCCTGTCCAAAAGCCCTAATTCCTCTAATTCCTCCCTCTCCCCTTCTATAAGGATGTTCCCTTGCCCATCCACCTCCCCTTATCACCCCTGCCAGCAATCACCTACACTGTGGGTCCAACCTTGGCAGAATCAAGGGCTTCTTCTTCCACTGGTGCCCAGCAAGGCCATCCTTTGCTACATATGCAGTTGTAGCCATGGGTCAATCTATGTATAGTCTTTGAGTAGTGGTTTAGTCCCTGGAAGCTCTGGTTGGTTGGCATGGTTGTTCTAATGGGGTCGCAAGCTCCTTCAGCTCTTTCAATCCTTCTCTATTTCTTCCAACAGGGTTCCTGTTCTCAGTTCAGGGTTTCCTACTAGCATTCACCTATGTATTTGACATGTTCTGGTTATTTCTCTCAGGAGAGATCAATATTCAGTGCCTATAAGCATGCACTTCTTAGCTTCATCCATATTATCTAGTTTTGGTGGAGATATATATATATATATATATCACATGTGGGGCAGGCTCTGAATAGCCATTCCTTCAATCTCTGCTCTAAACTTTGCCTCCCTATTCCCTCTTATGGATATTTTTGTTCCCCGTTTTAGGAAGGAGTGAAGCATCTGCATTTTGGTCATCCTTCTTCTGGAGTTTCATGTAGTCCATGGATTGCATCTTGGGTAATTTGAGCTTTTAGGCTAATATCAACTTATCAGTGAGTACATATCATATGTGTTTTTCTGTGATTGGGTTACCTCACTCAGGATAATATTTTCTAGTTCAATCCATTTTCCTATCATTCTCATGAAGTCATTGTTTTTGATAGCTATGTAGTACTCCATTGTGTAGATGTACCATATTCTCTGTATCCATTCCTCTGTTGAAGGGTTCTTTCCAGCTTCTGGCTATTACAATTAAGGCTGCTATGAACATAGTGGAGCATGTGTCTTTGTTGTATGTTGGAGCATCTTTTTGGGTATATGCCCAGAAGAGGTATAGTTGTGTCCTTAGGTAGTGTAATACCCAATTTTCTGAAGAACCTCCAGACTGATTTCCAGAGAGGTGTACTAGTTTGCAATCCCACCAATAATGGATGAGTGTTTCTTTTTCTCCACATCCTCGCCAGCATCTGCTGTCACCTGAGTTTTTATCTTAGCCATTCTGAATGGTGTGAGGTGGAATCTCATGGTTGTTTTGATTTGCATTTTCCTGATGACTAAGGATGTTGAACATTTCTTTAGGTGTTTCTCTGACATTTGATATTCCTCGCCTGTGGGAAAAAGTCCCTAGACAACATTCTTAAATTCTTCTCCACTGAAACCTCTCAGGCCAGGTCTGCACAGTTAAAATCAAACTCATCAACAACACCTTCCATATAGTAATACTTGGATAGCCCATTAAGCCCTATTTAAACATGTCATGGCTTTCCAAATACAAAGTTCGCAAATCCACATTCTTCCAACCAAAAGCATGGTCAGGCCTATCACAACAATACTTCATTCTCTGGTACCAATTTCTGTCTTAATTAGGGTTTTACTGCTGTGAAGAGACACAATGACCAAGGTATTGCTTATAAAGGAGAACATTTAAATGGAGTTGGTTTATAGGTTCATAGGATCCCTCCACCATCAAAGCAGAAACCTGGCAGCATCCAGGCAGGAGCTCTACATCTTCATCTGAAGGATTCTAGTAGAATACTGGCTTCCAGGCATCTAGGAGAAGGGTCTTAGATCCCATGCCCACACTGACACACCTACTTTAAAAGGCTGCACATCAAATAGTGCTGCTTCTGAGGTCAAGCATACAAACCATCAAAACCACTCTGCAAAAATTGCCTCTCTCTATGCGCCAAAGCTAGTGTTACAGGCACAAGAAATAATCATCAACACAAGTCAAAGGGGATGCCCCTTTAATCTCCACACTGAAGAGACAGGGTCAGGGACAGTGGCAGGGGCAGGGGCAGAGGGTCAAAGGCTACCTATAGGTTCTTGGCCATCATTTTCTTCAAAGGGAACTATAGGTGAGCTAAGGCTACACAGTGAAACCTTCTTTAAATAAGTCATGAGAGAGGGAGAGAGAGAGAGAGAGAGAGAGAGAGAGAGAGAGAGAGAGAGAGAGAGAGAATAAATAACACCTAATAGCTGTAAATATTTGTTCATTATGATGTTTCTAAAATATGAGTTAATCTTTGTTCAAGATGAGAACATTTGTTTTAATTTTGAAGGGATTTTTCTCCTTTTATAATGTTTTATTCATTTATTATATATTTCTTTACTTACATTTCAAAGATTATTCCCCTTCCCGGTTTTCTATCCGTAAGCCCCCATTCCCTCCACTCCCCTTCACCCATACAGGTATTTCCCCTATACATCCCCTTTATTGCCCTCCCCCTTATTCCCCTGTACTGGGGGTCCAACCCTTGCAAGAGCAAGGACTTTCCCTTCCACTCGTGCCCCAACAAGTCTACTCTCTGCTACATATGCAGTTGGAGCCCTCAGGAAATCCATGTATAGTCTTTTGGCAGTGGTTTAGTCCCCAGAAGCTCTGGTTGGTTGATATTGTTGTTTTTATGGGGTTGCAAGCTCCTTCATCTCTTTAAATACTTCCTCTAATTCCACCTAAGGGGGTCCTGTTCTTAGTTCTGTGATTTGTTGCTAACATTGACCTCTGTGTTGGAAGTGCTCTGGATGTATCTCTCAGGAGAGATCTATATCCAGCCCCTTTTAGCATGCATTTTTTAACTTCATCAATCTAATCTAGTTTTTGGTGGCTATATATATATATATGGGCCACATGAGTGTCAGGCTCTGAATGGCCATTCCTTGTGTTGCTGCTCTAAACTTTGCATCCATATCCCCTCCTATGAATATGTTTCCCACTTTTAAGAAGTAGTGGTAGCATCTGCATTTTGGTCATCCTTCTTCCTGAGCTTCCTTCCTGTGGTCTGTAGATTGCATCTTGGGTAATTTGAGCTTTTTGACTAATATCCACTTATCAACGAGTGCATACTGTGTTTTTTTTCTGTGATTGAGTTACCTCACTCAGGATGATATTTTCTAGTTCATTCCATTTGCCTATGAATTTCATAAAGTCATTGTATTTGATAGCTGAGTAGTACTCCATTGTGTAGATGTACCACATTTTTTTAATCCATTCCTCTGTTGAAGGGCATCTGGGTTCTTTCCAGCTTCTGGCTAATATAAATGAGACTACTATGAACATAGTGGAGCATGTGTCTTTGTTGTATGTTGGAGCATCTTTTGGGTATATGCCCAAGAGAGGTATAGCTGGGTCCTCAGGTAGTGTAATGTTCAATTTTCTGAGGAACCTCCAGACTGATTTCCAGAGTGGTTTTCACAGTTTGCAATCCCACCAACAATGGAGGAGTGTTCCTCTTTCTCCACATCCTCGTCAGCATCTGCTGTCACCTGAGTTTTTCATCTTAGCCATTCTGACTTTTGGGAGGTGGAATCTCAGGGTTGTTTTGATTTACATTTCCCTTATGACTAAAGATGTTGAACATTTCTTTAGGTGTTTCTCGGCCATTCGGCATTCCTCAGCTGTGAATTCTTTGTTTAGATCTGAACCCCATTTTTTAATAGGGTTATTTGTCTCCCTGCGGTCTAACTTCTTGAGTTCTTTGTATATTTTGTATATAAGGCCTCTATCTGTTGTAAGATTGGTAAAGATCTTTTCCCAATCTGTTGGTTGCCATTTTGTCCTAACCACAGTGTCCTTTGCCTTACAGAAGCTTTGCAGTTTTATGAGATCCCATTTGTCGATTCTTGATCTTAGAGCATAAGCCATTGGTGTTTTGTTCAGGAAATTTTTCCAGTGCCCATGTGTTCCAGATGCTTCCCTAGTTTTTCTTCTATTAGTTTGAGTGTATCTGGTTTGATGTGGAGGTCCTTGATTCACTTGGACTTAAACTTTGTACAGGGTGAGAAGAATGGATCAATTTGCATTTTTCAGCATGCTGACCTCAAATTGAACCAGCACCATTTGTTGAAAATGCTATCTTTCTTCCATTGGATGGTTTTAGCTCCTTTGCCAAACTGACTAGACATGCGTGGGTTCATTTCTGGGTCTTCAATTCCGTTCCACTGGTCTACCTGCCTGTTTCTGTACTAATACCATACAGTTTTTATCTCCATTGCTCTGAAACACTTCTTGAAGTCAGGGATATTGATTCTCCCAGAAATTCTTTTATTGTTGAGTATAGTTTTCACTGTCCTGGGTTTTTTGTTATTCCAAATGAATTTACAAATTGGTCATTCTATCTCTATGAAGAATTGAGTAGGAATTTTGACTGAAATTGCATTGAATCTGTAGTTTGCTTTTGGGAAAATGGCCATCTTTATTATGTTAATCCTGCCAATCCATGTGAATGGAAGATCTTTCCATCTTCTGAGATCTTCCTCAATTTTTTTCTTCAGAGATTTGAAATTCTTGTTTTACAGATCTTTTACTTGCTTGGTTAAAGTCACTCCAAGATATTACATGTTATTTGGGACTATTGTGAAGGGTGTCAATTCCTTAACTTCTTTCTCAGCCTGTTTATCCTTTGAGTAGAAGAAGTCTACTGATTTGTTTGAACTAATTTTATACCCCAACAATTTGCTGAAGTTGTTGATCAGGTTAAGGAGTGGAACTTTTGGGGTTGCTCAAGTACACTATCATATCATCTGTAAATATTGATATTTTGATTTCTTCCCTTCCAATTTGTATCCCTTTGACCCTCTTTCATTGTCTGATTGCTCTGTCTAGGACTTCGAGTACTATATTGAATAAGTACAGCGAGAGTGGGCAGACTTGTCTAGTCCCTGATTTTAGTGGAATTGTTCACATTTCTCTCCATTTAGTTTGATGTTAGCTACTGGTTTGCTGTATATTGCTTTTACTATGTTTAGATATGGGCCTTGAATTCCTGATCATTCCAGTGCTTTTATCATGAAGGGGTATTGAATTTAGTCAAATGCTTTCTCAGCATCTAATGAAATGACCATGTGGTTCTTATCTTGAGTTTGTTTATATACTGGATTACATTGATGGATTTTCGTATATTAAACCGTCCCTGCATCCCTGGGATGAAGCCCTACTTGATCATGATGGATGATTGTTTTAATGTGTTCTTGGATTCAGTTTGCAAGAATTTTATTGAGTATTTTTGTGTCAATATTCATAAATCAAATTGGTCTGAAGTTCTCTTTCTTTGTTGGGTCTTTGTGTGGTTTTGGTATAAGAGTAATTGTGGCTTCATAGAAGGAATTTGGTAGTGCTCTGTCTGTTTCTATTTTGTGGAATAGTTTGGACAGTATTGGTATGAGGTCTTCTATGAAGGTCTGATAGAATTCTGCGCTGAACCCATCTGGACCTGTGCTCTTTTTGGTTGGGAGACTTTTAATAACTGCTTCTATTTTTTTTAGGAGTTATGGGGTTGTTTAGATGATTTATCTGTTCATCATTTAACTTTGGTACCTGGTACTTGTCTAGAAAATTGTCCATTTCCTACAGATTTTCCAATTTTGTGGAATATATGCTTTTGTAGGAGGATCTGATGATTTTTTAATTTTCTTCAGATTCTGCTGTCATATCTCCTTTTTCATTTCTTATTTTCTTAATTTGGATACACTCTCTGTGACCACTGGTTAGTCTGGCTAAGGGTTTATCTATCTTGTTGATTTTCTCAAAGAACCAGCTTCTTCTTTTTTTGAATCTTTGTATAGTCCTTTTTGTTTCTACTTGGTTGATTTCAGCTCAGATTTTGATTATTTCCTGCCTTCTACCCCACTTGGGTTTATTTATTTCTTTTTGTTCTAGAGATTTTAGGTGTGCTGTCAAGCTGGTGACATATGCTCTCTCCTGTTTCTTTCTGCAGGCACTCAGAGCTATGAGTTTTTCTTTTAGCACAGCTTTCATTGTGTTCCATCATTTTGGGAATGTTGTTTCTTCATTTTTATTAAATTCTAAGAAGGCTTTACTTTCTTTCTTTCTTTCTTACTTGAACAAGTTGTCATTGAGTAAAGCATTGTTCAACTTCCATGAACATGTGGGCTTTCTGTCATTATTGTTGTTATTGAAGACCAGTCTTTGTGTGTGGTGATCTGATAGGATGCATGTGATTATTTCTGTCTTCCTGTATCTGTTGAGGCCTATTTTGTGACCGATTATATGGTCAGTTTTGGAGAAGGTTCCATGAGGAGCTGAGAAGAAGTTATATCCTTTTGTTTTAGGATGGGATGTTCTCTAAATATCTGTTAAATCCAATTGGTTCATAACTTCTGTTAGTTATTCTACATCTCTGTTTAATTTCTGTTTCCATGATCTGTCCAGTGATGAGAGTGGTGTGTTGAAATCTCTTACTATTTTCATGTGAGGTGCAGTATGTGCTTTGAGCTTTAGTAAGGTTTCTTTTATGTATGTAGGTGCCCTTATATTTGGAGCATAGATATTTAGGATTGAGAGTTCATCTTGGTGGATTTTTCCTTTGATGAATATGAAGTGTCCTTCCTTATCTTTTTCGATGACTTTTAGTTGAAAATCGATTTTATTCGATACTAAAATGGCTACCCCAGGTTGCTTCTTCAGACCATTTGCTTGGAGAGTTGTTTTCCAGCCTTTCACTCTGAGGTAGTGTCTGTCTTTGTCTCTGAGGTGTGTTTCCTGTAGGCAACAGAATGCAGGGTCCTCATTGTGTATCCAGTTTGTTAATCTATGTCTTTTTATTGGGGAGTTGAGACCATTGATGTTGAGAGATATTAAGGAATAGTGATTATTGCTTCCTGTTATATTCTTATTTGGATGTGGGATTATGTTTGTGTGCTTTTCTTCTCTTTGTTTTGTTGCAAAGACGATTAGTTTCTTGCTTTTTCTAGGGTGTAGCTTGCCTCCTTATGTTGGGCTTTACCATTTATTATCTTTTGTAGTGCTGGATTTGTAGAAAGATATTGTGTAAATTTGGTTTTGTCATATTTGGAATATCTTGGTTTCTCTATCTATGTTTATTGAGAGTTTTGCAGGATACAGTAACCTGGCCTGGGATTTGTGTTCTCTTGGGGTCTATATTACATCCATCCAGGATCTTCTGGCTTTCATAGTCTCTGGTGAGAAATCTGGTGTAATTCTTATTGGTCTGCCTTTACATGTTACTTGACCTTTTTCCCTTAATTTTTTTAATATTCTTTCTTTGTTTCGTGCATTTGGTGTTTTAACTATTAGGTGACAAGAGGAATTTCTCTTCTAGTCCAATCCATTTGGAGTTCTATAGGCTTCTTGTATGTTTATGGACATCTCTTTCTTTAGGTTAGGGAAGTTTTCTTCTATTTTTGTTGAATATATTTACTAGCCCCTTAAGTTGGGATTCTTCACTTTCTTTTATACCTATTATCCTTAGGTTTGATCTCCTCATTGTGTACTGGATTTCCTGTATGTTTTGGACCAGTAGCTTTTTCCGTTTTACATTGTCTTTGAGAGTTGTGTCGATGATTTCTATGGAATCTTCTGCCCCTGAGTTTCTCTCTTCTATTTCTTGTATTCTGTTGGTGATGCTTGTGTCTACGGCTCCTTGTCTTTTCCTTTGGTTTTCTATATCCAGGGTTGTCTCCCTTTGTGCTTTCTTTATTGTTTCTATTTCCATTTTGAATTCCTTCACCTGTTTGATTGTGTTTTCTTGTAATTCTTTCAGGGATTTTTGTGTTTCCTCTCTAAGGGCTTCTACTTGTTTACTTGTGCTTTCTTGCATTTCTCTAAGGGACTTCTTCATGTCTTTCTTAAAGTCCTCCATCATTATAAAAAATGTGATTTCAAATCTAAATCTTGCTTTTATGGTGTGGTTGGATATCCAGTATTTTCTTTGGTGGGAGAACTGGGCTCTGGTGAAGCCAAGTAGTCTTGGTTTCTGTTGCTTAGGTTCCTGTGCTTGCTTCTAGCCATTGGGTTGTCTCTGGTGTTTGCTTGTCTTGCTGTTTCTGGGAGTGACTTGGCCCTGCTGTTGGCCTCTGTGTCAGCACTCCTGTAGAACTGTTTTCCTGTTTTCTTTCAGCCTTTCTTGAGAACAGGTGTTCTGCTATCAGCTATGACAGCGCTCCTGGAGACTGTCTTCCAGCTCTAGGCATGGGCAGGAATTGAAGGGCCCTGCCCCTGATTGCTAGTGTAGGTTCTTGCACCCAGCGGGCACAGTTGGCTCTATGCGATTCCCTCTTGGGTCTGGACTGTGGGCAGAGGGTATACTCCTCTGACTTCTTAGGAGTATCCACACTTCTGAGGTTCCAGCTCTCTCCCTCATGGGATTTAGGTGCAGGGAGCTGTTTTGCTGGATCAGTTCTGTCCTGGGCGCAGACTAGAACAGCAGGTACCTGTGGCTGTCTGTTCCTATATACCTCTATGCAATGTCCTGTTGGACCAGGGATGTGGGCCAAGGTGTGCAGAGGTGGCAGTCTATCCTGTGGCCTCGGGATGCCTGCCCTCTTGGGTGGTCTGCTCTCTTCCCCACGGGAACAAGCTGAAGGACCCAAGTGAGGATGGCTCAGTCCCACTCTGCATGGAGAAGAAAGAAGTCACAAGGGGGCAAGAAGCAACAGGAGGGAAAGGCAATGGGAGTAGAGGGAGAGGGGAATGTAATCTTGTATTGCGTGGGGTGGGGGAGAAGACTGAAACTCTGAGGTCCAGCAGAAAGAATGGAAACCAGTGATCTCCGGAGGAAGGAAGTGTGAGCACCCTCCAAAATGTACCAGAGAACTGGGAAGTGAGAGACTCTAAGGACTCAAAGGGGATAGAGCCCTAGATAAAATGCCCTACAGTGGAGAGAGACAACTTGTTGAGCATACCTCCAGCAGAAAGACAGGGTATCAAGTGAAGGATGGGGTTGTTAACCCACAGTCAAAACTCTGACCAATAATTCTTCCTCTCTGAAAGAAATGCAGGGTTGGAAAAGAAGAAGAGCCTGAGGAAAAGAAGGTGCAGAAACAGGCACAAATTGGGATCCAGCTCAAAGGGAGGCTCCCAAACCTGACACCATTACTGAGGCTGTGGGGTGCTCACAAAAAGGAACATGTCATGACCACCCTCCAAAAGACACAATAAGCAACTGAGTCACATGCAGATATGTGCACCCAACCAAGGAACAGAAAATGCTGACCCCTCTGGTTCTATTAGGGAAAAGCTGGAGGAAGCTGAGGAGGAGGGCAACCCTGTGAAAGTACCAGCATTCTTAATGAACCTAAACCCCCAAGACCTCTCAGACACTGGACCACCAACCAGGCAGCATACAACAGCTGAGATGGGGCCCCAACACATATACAAAAGAGGAATCTCTGGTCTGGGTTCAATCAGAGTTGATGCACATAACCCTCAAGAGACTGGAGGCCCCAGAAAGATTAGAGGTCTGGTGAGGTGGATGGGGTGGGTAGAGTCGGAACATCATTTTGGAGACAGGGTTGGAGTGGTGAGTTGGGGAGGAGTTACGAGATGTGAAACAGTCAGAGGGTTGATTGGGGGAGAATAAAATCTGGAGTGTAAAACAAATTAAAATAAAAAGATAAAAATTAATAAAAAATAAAAGGAGAAATACATTTAATTAAATACTTTTATAAATAAGATTACCTAAATAATTAGTCTCACTTTTTCTAGATATCTGTAGGAATTGTCACTATAGTGACAGCTGAAATAAATGCAACCTAAAATAGTTTATCAAAGTTCATTTCAAAGAGTCAATGCATGCTACAGCAAGAATTTAATCCAGATTTAGGTGATCTTCAGTATAGTTGAAGATGAAATCCTGTTGATACAGAAAATAAATCTTTAACTCAACAACTGACCCAGCTCCCTTAGATACACACTGACAATATATCAAAGTAATAGAAAAATCATCTGGTCCCATTCACAGGCCTTGAACTCCATGGATTTTAGTCACTTATTTGTTCCAGTGGGTAAAGCATTGGGATAAATCATTGGCTCCAAATAATATTTCTATGATATAGAAGGTAATGCATACATTTAAGTTGATATTTCACACTAGGAGTACATCTATTCTCACACAGTGCAGAATTGCTCATAGAGTAGCAATTCATCCTTCCCTTCACTTCAATATTTGTAATAGGAAAACAAAACAGACTTGGTAGCCCTGGCAGTCTAAAGTGAAACATATGTGGCCTATTGTTATTGTCAGTTTGTGATGATCTTCATGGCTTTGTCCCTGCCCCCTTGGAGATATCAGCATTAGATGAATTGATAAATAACAGCTAAATTATTAAATAGTTTGTTGGTTGGTATAAAACATGTGTTTGTGAGCTGGGGATAAACGGAAACCTACTACATGTCTTGCCATTTTCTATCATTTTGCATTATGTAGATAATTCTGGCCATGGGTTTTAGCTTCTTCAAGGACAATTGGACAGGATGCTATTTGAAAATTCATAACTAAACAAGATGTAAGATGTTTCTTCTTCATGCAATAAGTGTTAAGTGTATGTGTCACAGTTTAGGCATAATTAGCAACCACTGACAAGAAAAAGGAGATTGAAACAAGATCAGGTTAAATACAAATTGACTGTTTATATAGCCTTATTACCAGGAGACACAATTGAGGCAACAATTTGCAAATTCATCTGGAATAACAAAAAACCCAGGATAGCTAAAACTATCCTCAACAATAAAAGGACTTCAGGGGGAATCACTATCCCAGAACTCAAGCAGTATTACAGAGCAACAGTGATAAAAACTGAATGGTATTGGTACAGAGACAGACAGATATACCAATGGAACAGAATTGAAGACCAGAAATGAACCCCACACACCTATGGGCACTTTGATTTTTTGACAAAGGAGCCAAAAACCATCCAATGGAAAAAGATAGCATTTTCAGCAAATGGTGCTGGTTCAACTGGAGGTCAACATGTAGAAGAATGCAGATCGATCCATGCTTATCACCCTGTACAAAAGCTTAAGTCCAAGTGGATCAAGGACCTCCACATCAAACCAGATACACTCAAACTAATAGAAGAAAAACTAGGGAAGCATTTGGAACACATGGGCACTGGAAAAAATTTCCTGAACAAAACACCCATGGCTTATGCTCTAAAATCAAGAATCGACAAATGGGATCTCATAAAACTGCAAAGCTTCTGTAAGGCAAAGGACACTGTGGTTAGGACAAAACGGCAACCAACAGATTGGGAAAAGATCTTTACCAATCCTACAACAGATAGAGGGCTTATATCCAAAATATACAAAGAACTCAAGAAGTTAGACAGCAGGGAGACAAATAACCCTATTAAAAAATGGGGTTCAGAGCTAAACAGAGAATTCACAGCTGAGGAATGCCGAATGGCTGAGAAACACCTAAAGAAATGTTCAACATCGTTAGTCATAAGGGAAATGCAAATCAAAACAACCCTGAGATTTCATCTCACACCAGTGAGAATGGCTAAGATCAAAAACTCAGGTGACAGCAAATGCTGGCGAGGATGTGGAGAAAGGGGAACACTCCTCCATTGTTGGTGGGATTGCAGACTGGTACAACCATTCTGGAAATCAGTCTGGAGGTTCCTCAGAAAATTGAACATTGAACTGCCTGAGGATCAGCTATACCTCTCTTGGGCATATACCCAAAAGATGCCCCAACATATAAAAAAGACACGTGCTCCACTATGTTCATAGCAGCCTTATTTATAATAGCCAGAAGCTGGAAAGAACCCAGATGCCCTTCAACAGAGGAATGGATACAGAAAATGGTACATCTACACAATGGAATATTACTCAGCTATCAAAAACAATGACTTTATGAAATTCGTAGGCAAATGGTTGGAACTGGAAAATATCATCCTGAGTGAGCTAACCCTAATCACAGAAAGACATACATGGTATGCACTCATTGATAAGTGGCTATTAGCCCAAATGCTTGAATTACCCTAGATGCCTAGAACAAATGAAACTCAAGACGGATGATCAAAATGTGAATGCAGATCGCCCTGAGAGACACAGCCAGAATACAGCAAATACAGAGGCGTATGCCAGCAGGAAACCACTGAACTGAGAACAGGACCCTGTTGAAGGAATCAGAGAAAGAACTGGGAAGAGCTTGAAGGACTCAGAGACCCCATATGTACAGCAATGCCAACCAACCAGAGCTTCCAGGGGACTAAGCCACTACCCAAAGACTATACATGGACTGACCCTGGACTCTGACCTCATAGGTAGCAATGAATATCCTAGTAAGAGCACCAATGGAAGGGAAGCCCTGGGTCCTGCTAAGACTGAACCCCAGTGAACTAGACTGTTGGGGAGAGGGCAGCAATGGGGGAGGGGTTGGGAGGGGAACACCCATAAGGAAGGGGGAGGTGGGGGGATGTTTACCCGGAAACCGGGAAAGGGAATAACACTCGAAATGTATATAAGAAATACTCAAGTTAATAAAAAAAAAAAGATTTGACTCATACTTTGAAGCATTTTAGAAAAGGAATGTCTCTTTTCACTTGATTTCTCTACAGTAACCTTTTGTTATTTTCTTTTGATGAGACAGATTTTTATAAGGTTTTAGTCAACAACAGTTTCAAACTGACTAAGTCTCGAATTTAAGATTCTTCAGCTATTTTATCACAGGTGAGTGTGTATGTGCGTGTGTGTGTTTGTGTGTGTGTGTGTGTGTGCGTGCATGTGTGTGTGTGTGTGTGTGAGCACGTGCACATGCTAGATCCTCTACTCTGCATCTGTAATAATTCTTGATAAACAATACTTAGTGAATCCCCTGAGTGTCAATAATGACTGGCCTGTCAAAACGTGCCCACTGCTTCAATATTAGCAGCAATCTCATGGGAATTACCAACTACCTTCTAGTGAATCTAAGGCCCTCCACATAGGCTGAAACTCATGCATGGCACAATTATCTGGCCACAAGCCTATAGTTATACATAATAGAACCTAGGGGAGAAGGTAATACTATTACTCTGCTAAATAGAAGCACTATTTAACAAACTGCTAAAGACCTACGACACCCATAGACTAAGAAATCTCTCAATCCTCTTAAGAGAAGCTTTTTTGCAGTGGGTAGCAATTAACCCTAAGGCCCACAATTGGTCAAAGTACAGAGAATGAGAGAGTGTAAAATTCTTATTCCTGAGCAGGACAGAATATTATTCTCCCAAGCTCATGCAGAGCCATGCAGAACAAGAGTGCAGATGACATAGTCAGTGCTATCATTCAATGCTAATAATACTGAGTATACTAATGGTTCACACTTAGGTCGCTCTGATCTCTGGAAGCTGAGAATGATACTTAATAAGGATGCCCATTTGATTACATGAAGTAATAGGAGATCAGCATGTAGAAGAATGCAAATTGATCCATTCTTATTGCCTTGTACAAAGTTCAAGTCCAAGCTGATCAAGGAACTCCACATAAAACCAGATACACTCAAACTGATAGAAGAAAAAATGGGGAAGAGCCTCAAGCATATGGTGTTCCTGAACAGAACACAAATGCTTTTGCTTTAAGATCAATAATCTACAAAAGGGACCTCATAAAATTCCAAAGCTTCTATGAGACAACGGACACTGTCATTAGGACAAAATGGCAACCAACTGATTGGGAAAAGATCTTTACTAATACTACATCTGATAGAGGTTAATACCTAATGTATACAAAGAATTCAAGAACTTAGACTCTAGAGAAAAAAATCACTACACTAAAAAATTGAGGTACAGAGCCAAACAAAGAAAACTCAGCTAAGGAATATCTAATGGCTGGGAAGTACATAAAGAAATATTCAATATCCTTGGTCATCAGGAAAATGCCAATCAAAACAACCCTGAGATTCCATCTCACACCAGTCTGAATGGCTAAAATCAAAACCTCAGGTGACAGCAAATGCTGGCCAGAATGTAGAGAAAGAGGTACACTCCTCATTGTTGGTGGGATTGCAAGCTGGTACAGGCACTCTGGAAATTAGTCTGGAGGTTCCTCAGAAAATTGGACATTGCACTACTTGAGGACCCAGCTTTACCTCTCCTGGGCATATACCCAAGAGATGCTCCAACATATAATAAGCACACATGCTCCACTATGTTCATAGCAGCCTTATTTATAATAGCCAGAAGCTGGTAAGAACCCAGATGCTCTTCAACAGAGGAATGGATACAGAAAATGTGGTATATCTACACAGTGGAATACTACTCAGCTATCAAAAACAGTGACTTCATGAAATTCATAGGCAAATGGATGGAACTACAAAATAACATCCTGAATGATATAACCAAATCAGAAAAAAACCACATTGTATACACTCATTGATAAATGAATATTAGCCCAATTCCCTGATTACCCAAGATAAAATCCACAGACCACATGAAGCTCAAGAAGGATGACCAAAGTGTGGATGTTTCAGTCCTTCTTAAAAGGGGGAACAAAATATTCATAGGAGGAGATAGAAAGTTTGGAGCAGAGACTAAAGAAATGGTCATTCAGAGCCTGCCCCACTAGGGGCTCCAGCCTATATACATATAGCCCCCAAACGCAGACAATATTTCTGAAGCCATGAAGTGCATGCTGACAGAAGCCTGATATAGTTGTCTCCTGAGAGGCTCTGTCGGAGCATGACAAATACAGAAGTGGATGCTATTAGTGAACCATTGAATTGAGAGTGGGGTCCCCATTGGAGGAAATAGAGAAATTATTGAAGGAGCTGAAAGGTTTTTGCAACCCCATAAGGAAAACAATACCAACCAACCAAAGCTCCCATGCGCTAAACCACCACTCAGTGAGAACACATGGACAGACCTATGGTTCCAGTTGCATATGTAGCAGAGGATGGCCTTGTTGGACACAAATGGGAGAAGCCCTTGATCCTGCTAACCCTGGACCCCAGTGTATTGGAATGTCAGGGTGGGGAGGTTGGAAGAGGGGGTGTTTGGGGAAAGGGAACACCCTCAAAGAAGAAAGGGAAGGGGGAATAGAATAGGGAGTTCATGGAGGGGGAACTGGGTAATGGGATGACATTTGAACTGTAAATAGAAAAAAAATATCCAATTAAAAAAGAAAAAAAGAAAGAAATTGAATAGTGACCACAAAATCACTGCTATAGTGACTACTATATAATGTAACTCCAGTGTAAATAACGTGAAAGTACAAATGGTGCACATCGTCATCTCCCATTTTATGTAGATATTATAATTATTAATTTATTTATACAAATGTCTACATATTTTATCAGACTTTTTGTTTTACTTGTTTAATTTATAAGCATGATTTATACCTAAATCTTAATTAAATTTATAACTTTAATAAAATATTGCAAGTTATTAATTAGGATTGTTACTCAATTAGGAGACAAAGTCATATCTTCAAACATGGCAACCGTTATGGGGAAAGAGATTAATTTTCACTTAAGGAATATAATCACATCCTCTGAAATTAAAGATGATATAATTGTTGGGATTATTTTTAATTTTATTTAATCTTTTTATTTCTTTTAACACTGCAGATTTTATTCACCTCCTGGTCCACCCTTTGGCTGTTCCACATTCCATACCTCCTCCCTGCCTCCTGTATCCATGAGAATGTCCCCAACTCCCCACCCCTACCCTAACAGACCTCTGAACTCCCTGGGACCTCCAGTCTCTTGAGGGTTAGGTGCCTATTCTGACTGAACACAGACCTGGCAGTCTTCTGCTGTATATGTGTTAGTGGCCTCATAACAGCTGCTGTATGCTGCCTTTCTTGATGGTTCAGTATCTGAGAGATCTCAGGGGATGAGGTTAATTGAGACTGCTGGTCCTCCCACAGGGTTGCTCTCTTCCTCAGCTTCCTCTAGCTTTTCCCTGATTCAACCACAGGGGTCAGCATCTTCAGTCCATTGTTTGTATGCAAATATCCGCATCTGACTTTTTCAGCTGCTCCTTTGGTCTTTCAAAGGGCAGTCATGATAGGTCCCTATTTGTAAGCACTCCATAGCATCAGTAATAGTGTCAGGCCTTAGGGCCTCCTCTTGAACTGGATTGCATTTGGGTCTGTTGATGGACCTCCTTTTCCTCAGGATCCTCTCCATTTCCATCCCTGTTGTTCTTTCAAACAGGAACTATTATGGGTCAGAGTTTTGATTGTGGGATGGCTACCCAATCCCTCACTTGGTGCCCTGTCTGCTGGAGGTGGACTCTACAAATCCCTTCTCCCCACTGTAGGCCATTTCATCTAAGGTCCCTCCCTTTGGGTCCTGAGAGTCACCCAGGTTTCTGATATAGTCTGGAGGGTCCCAACCAACCTTTTACCTCCGGTGGTGGTCTGCTTCCATTATTTCTACTGGCCCTCAGGGCTTGAGTCTTTTATCTACCCCATACCAGATTCTGTTCCTCTCCCTGCCACTCCTGCCTTGTCCCCTTTCCCTTCCACGTCCCTTCCACCTCCCCCGTTGTGATTGCTTTCTTCTCCCTCCCAAGTGGGACTGATGTGTCTTCACTTGGCCCCTTCAGCTTGTTGACCTTTTTGAGTTCTGTGAGCTGTATCGTGGGTGTTAAATAACCCATAATATCTGAGAGCACGTTTGTCCATGAATGAACTTCTGGTAAAATTCATTTTGTCTCTTTTTCTCTCGAGCCTCCTTCTATTTGATAATTTCATATATGAATTCAACAAAATATGGCTATATGCTTCTCTGTTTACTCCTCCTACTCTCTCCATATTTTCCTCATCAAGCTCCCCCAATTTCAGTTCGTTCTTCCTTCCTTTCTTTCTTTCTTTCTTTCTTTCTTTCTTTCTTTCTTTCTTTCTTTCTTTCTTCCTTCCTTCCTTCCTTCCTTCCTTCCTTCCTTCTTTCTTTCTTTCTTTCTTTCTTTCTTTCTTTCTTTCTTTCTTTTTTATTTTTTATGAATACTCCTTGGGTCTGGTTAATGTTGGTTATGTGTTCATATCTGTGTGGCCATCCACCACTGAACACATCTGTGGCTATTTCCTCAATAAACGATTGTGAGCCCAATATTGACCATGGCCAATCACTACTCAAATTGGGGTCAGACTTGGAAACCACCGAGCTATGCCAGGATATTTGTTTGAATGGTTTTATATTCATTTTTTATAACCACAGCTGCTAGAAGGTCATAATGACATAAAACTTGTCATGTTCAGAAGAGATCAATTTACAGCATTCATTCCCATTCTTTAATTCTTACATCATTTCATCTCCCTTTCTATGATGCTTACTAAACCTTAAGACTGTTGTGGTGGGTTAATACAGATATCCCATGTAGGACTGAGTACTGGTCTCTTATTTCCAGTACTTTGACTAACTATGCATCAATATAGTACTGTTGTTGAATGCAGAAAGGAGAATCTCTGATCAAAGTTAAGAGTATTTCCATACCTACCGGTATAAGTAAAAGACAATTAACCATATAATGACTTGGAAAAATAAACATAACTGAATCTATCACAATATACAAGATTTTTCCAGATATATAGAATTTTGGCCAGGATTACAGTACCAGGCATAAAATTTCCTCAATGAAGCATGCCCCAAATCCAATCAGAAAGTGCTTTGTGATAATCTAACAGTTGTTCCTCTCAATGTTATTGATATCTATCTATCTATCTATCTATCTATCTATCTATCTATTTATCTATCTATCTATCTTTCTGTTATCTATGAATATGTGTGTGTTTTGTGTGTGTGTGTATGTGTGTGTGTAAGGGTGTGTTGGCAAGTATTCCTTGCAAAGTCTTTGTTAAAAAATTTGCCAATAACCAGGAGGATTCTTGTACTCTTGATCTTGGTTAACCTAGTCCCTTCAATCTTCCATCCCACTCCTGTGTATAGCCCTCCTTTCACCTGTGTATAACCCTCTACTTTCATGCCAGCTGTTTTGTACTATTCTCTCCAATTAATTTGTTTTCTCTGATTAAAAAACTTTTTTTCCATACAAGTTTTCACGAAGCCTTCATTTTTTTTAGATTTCATCCAAACTCTTATTTTTTATTTCCTCCATCACTCCATATTTGATCGTTTCCACTTTCAGAATCCTTCCTTGCTATTTATATTTTATTATCACTCATCCCTTAAGGCCTTAATGCACAGAGACTGGTTTCTGGTTTCCTGGACTCCACAAGCAATCCAGATCAAATATATAAAACTAAATATAACATGCTAATACCAACATATGAAAAAAATATTATGTGTTTATCTTTGGGGACCTATGTAAACTTATTCAGTTATATTTTGTTTGGTTTTGGAGGTGGTGGTGGTGATGTTCTACACAATTACCTACAAAGCTCATGACCCCATTTTTCTTTGTACTCGAATAACAATCAATTTTCCTTATATGTTCAGTTGATTAATAATTTCTTAGCTACTGAGAACTAAATGTAAGAGTGGTATAGAAATATCATGTAGTAGTACTATGTCTAGATTATCTGAAATATGCAGTTGATTTTACAAATGACCACTAATCCTGTAGAAGGCTTCATCTGATGTTGAAAGGATTAAAATACAAGGACAAAATCAATAATGTATCTACAATTCTGTACGGGATTGGGAGTTCACTGATTTAATATATTATGAATCAATTTCTCTGCTTTGTATAAGAGAATTTGAATACAGAGACATAATAGTAACCAAACTACATATTGTTTGTAATTTTTCAGACATGTAAACATACACACTTAGGAAAGATTCTGTCATTTGAAAATCAAAATTTCAGAAACACAGTTTATATATTGAAAAAGCATCTATGTATCTATAATCTATCTATCTATATATCTATCATCTATCTATCATTTATCTATCTAACTGCCTACATAACTATATATCAAATCTATCTACATGCTTACATACATACATGCATTCATAATAATACATACATATATTTGTGTGCATTGTATGATGATGACTGCATAGATATGTATTATAAAATATTATTCAATATTTCATTAAATAACATCTTGTAGAATACCCTGTTAAATTAGTTAGTCAGACTCTATTTTCCCCAGTTGAATAGATGAAATTAAACTGAAGGATCTGATTAGATGAACAATTGAATACAATCTATAAATTTAAGTAAAAACCAGAATGCATCTCAAGGAACTTAAATACAACTTGAAATTATGCAGGATGGAAATCTTTGCCTCATTTGATCCTTATTTATTTTCTAGATATCTGTCATTATAAAAAAATGGCAGAAAGAACTTTTCTTTAGATCTAGGTAGTGGGTATTATTCCTTACTCCAACTAACATTATTTTATCTTCACTAGTTATAAATGGTAAGGCAGTATGCTTCCTAATGAAAGCAAATTGAACCTACTCTATAAATTACAGCACCTGTTCACAATTTATAATTATTAAAGGCTTAGAAGGTAACAACCTACTTCATTCTCCCTGACCTTTCCTGTGAGCCAAGTTCTTTATATTCCATGGGATGCTGACATTACAGAGAATAATTCAGAAATAGTATACCCAGCAAATAGGCTTGAAAGTTAAGATATAATTTCAGAGGGTTGGAAACCACTGTCTCAGCCAATGAACCACTTAATATTATGTAGCATAGTCAATGGAAAGTCGGCCAAGTTATTTATTACATTTTTCTCATTATAAAAGATTTCATAGAGGCAACATGATGTGTTTCTTGTCTTGAAATATAAGATTTTCTAATTTTCATATCTTATTATGTAAAACAATCATTTATGATAGAAGTCATCTAGAACTATGTATTTATAGAATTATAGACTTCATTCAAAACACAACCTATTTTTATTTTTTTCTGATAATGTGTATTCTATGAAATTGAAATCTAGATGTCACATTTTGATTTCAACTTTTACAACCTTATAAACCCAATAAATGTTTTTTAAGTAATCATGCCAGTAAATATATGAGATATTAATTTGTAACTTAGGGTAGTTATTTACCAGAAAAATAGTCCTTCATGTTAAACTGATCAGATTATTAACAACAAGATAAATATAAATGATTATTCACAGTAGATAATGACTCTTATGAAAATAATCCCAAAGAAAATCCATACATGATATTGTATAGACTACATGTTACAATGATGGTCTTGGGGCGTCTCATTCCTCCTTTCTTCTGTCGAAATACCCTTGCATATATAACTAACAGTTGAATTTTAAAAGCAGTGTCTTATTATACAATACTTCAACATTTCCTTGTTCCATATTAAACAGCTAAATACATTAACTCCTTCAAATATCAAGTTAACAAACTTCCCTTTTGCTATTCCATGATATCATGTCATCATCTGTTAGAAGAAAGTGTCCATCCCTTAGTAAGACCTATTATCCATTTTGATCATTCTATGAACTCTGTGTTCATCTATTATTAATCATGCATAGATTCAACTAAGATATGTTTCGCTCTGCTAATTGTAAATTTATTCTAAGAAAAAATTTATTTCCTTTATGTTTTGGTACATTTAAACACATTTAATGTTTTCCTTGTAAAACTTTTGTCTGTAACTAGGCAAATTCTCTCTTGATTTATTCATTTTGAGGAAAACATGTAACATGGGTGTTTTGTCAAATAGAAGCTTAATTCTCTCTTTTGAAGAGAAACCTGAGTGACCACTGACCAGAAGTGACAACTATACTGGGAAGGCACACTATACTGGTAAGGCACACTATACTGGTAAGGATCAAGGTGTGCCAAGTTCACAGTATTGATGTTGATGGAACATGTTTTTCACAACTTGAATGACATGCATAGCTTGATTTTTCATTGTGAGCAACTATATTTACCATAGATAAGAGAACACTACATAATTATTTGACAGAGCTCTTCTAGAAAAACATAGATATAGATATAGCTGACGTGAATGTTATGCTATGAGATAAACATGAAATTTATGTACAAGTAGTAGAATGTTATTGTTCACAGGTGACTTCTTTTGGTGTGAGGTTGGCAGACACTGAAATTAATGCTTAGAATTTATGATCAACATCACAGAATGTAGACTCCTTGACAAACTTTTAGACCTGTGTGAATGGACATACCCAAGATTAACTGATGTTAAAATCCTACACTGATTGTCGTAATTTCCATCTCTTAGGCTGGAGTCCAAACTAAAACAAATTCAAACAGAGTGTAGGCCAAGCATTAGAATTCATCTTCGTCTGCTTCTTTACTCTGCAGTGGTTTAAGCAGCTGTCTCGCCCTTTACCTCCCATGTTTTCTCACTGTTGTGGACAACATCTTTCAGCTGAAAACTGAAGACCTATTTTTTTCTCAAATTTATTTATAGGTATTTTGTTACAGCACACCAAAAAAATGACACAACCACTCTCATTTTCATATTTCCCAAGTTTCTCAGTATCTCACAACATAGTTAACTATGAGCTTTCTCTTGGGAGAATCTCTGTGACATAACTTTATATTTATTCATGCTTGGCAAGAATTTTACATACCTAAGTTCTATTTGTCTCCTCCCCCTATACTTAATTCATAAAATATTTATTATATTTTATAAAGGTTAATATTAAAAACTCCAAGTTCTGCATATATGCTTTACTTGAACTTCAAGACCATATCTTGATCCCTCCTGGAGGTAAAAAAAGAATTGAGATTTCATGAGATATCTCAAACCAAGAAATTCTGAGAACATGCTACTTTAATGAAGCTAAATTCTATTTTAATGCATTTCTCTTCCATTATACTTTACTGACATCCTTTTGGTGCTATTTATAATAACTTTGATTTATATATTTAATCATACTTGTATTTAATATTTTCCATATCATTCTTAACTCTAAATAAATCTAAAAGGTAAAGATTGTTTCTTTTAAAACATTATTTAGTTTTACACTCCAGAATTTATTCTTCTCCAGGAACACCCTCTGACCATTTCACATCCCATACCTCTTCCCCTCCCCAAATCTCCACAAAGATGTCTCAATCTCACCCACCCCACCAGACCTCTAAACTTCCTGGGGTCTCCAGTCTTTTGGGGGTTAGGTGCATCTTCTCTGACTGAACCCAGACCTAGGAGTCCTCTGCTGTATATGTGTTGGGGCCTCATCTCAGCTGGTGTATGCTTCCTAGTTGGTGATCCAGTGCCTGAGAGATCTAGGGGTCACAGGTTAATTGAGACTGCTAGTCCTACTACAGGGTTGCCCTCCTCCTCAGCTTCCCTCAGCTTTTCCCTAATTCAACTAGAGGGGTCAGCAGCTTCTGTTCCTTGGTTAGGTGCACATCTGCATCTGACTCTTTCAGCTCCTTGTTGTGCCTTATGGAGGGCAGTCATCATGGGCCCATTTTGTGAGTGCCCCATAATCTCAGTAATTGTGTCAGGTCTTATGGCCTCTTCTTGAGCTGGATCCCACTTAGTGCCTGGAACTTCTTTTCCTTGGACTCCTCTTCATTTTCACCTCTGCATTTCTTTCACAGAGGTAGAATTATGGGTCAGCGTTTTGACTGTGGGATAGCAACCCCATTCCTCACTTGATGCCCTTTCTTTCTGCTAGAGGTGTGCTCAACAAGTTCCTTTCCCCACTTTAGGGAATTTTATCTAGGGTCCTCCCATTTGAGTTTGAGAGTTTCTGACTTCCCATGTCTCTGGTCCATTCTCGAGGGTCCTCCCAACCTTCTTCATCCAGAGATCCCCTATTTCCATTCTATCTGCTGGTCCTCAGGGTTTCAGTCCTTTTTCCCCACCCCATACCAGATCATGTTCCCCTTTTCCCTTGACCCCCATCGACTTTCCCTTCCTCCCTCCCTCACATGTGGTTGCTTTCTTCTCCTTCTCAAGTGGGAATGAGGTATTCTCACTTGAGCCCTTCAGCTTGTTGATCTTTATGAGTTCTGTGGACTGTATCTTGGTATTCTGTACCTTTTTGGCTTTTGGCTAATATCCATTTATTAGTGAGAACATCTCATGCATGACCTTTTAAGTCTGAATTACCTCAATCAGGATGATACTTTTTAGTTCCATCCACTTGCCTACAAAACTCAGGATGTCATCATTATTAATAGTTGAGTAGTATTCCATTGTGTAAATGAACCACATTTTCTCTATCCACTCTTCCTTTGTAGGTTGTTTCCGGCTTCTGGTTATCACAAATAAGACCATTGTGGCTGGGGGAATTACCATCCCTGACCTCAAGTTCTACTACAGAGCAACAGTGATAAAAACTGCATGGTGTTGGTCAGAGACAGACAGGTTTATCAATGGAATAGAAGTGAAGACCCAGAAATAAAACCACACACTTACATACACTTGATCTTTGACAAAGAGGGAAAAAATATACAATGAAAAAGAATGCATCTTCAATAAATGGTTTTCATCTATCTGGCTGGCTGTATGTAGAAAAATGAAAATAGACCCATATTTGTCACCGTGTACAAATCTCAAGTCCAACTGGATCAAGGAACTCAACATAAAACTAAATACACTTGACTTAATAGAAGAGAAAGTGGAAAAGAGCCTTGAACTCATTGACACAGAGAGAAATTTCCTAAACAGAACTGCAATGACCCATGCTCTAAGATCAAGAATTGATAAATGGGACCTCATGAAATTGGAAAGCTTCTGTTAGGCAAAAGACATAGTCAATAAGACAAATTGGCAACCTACAGATTGGGAAAGAATCTTAACTAAAAGAGATAGTCAATAAGACAGATCAGCAACCTACAGATTGGGAAAGAATCTTAACTAAAAGACATACTCAATAAGACAAATCGGCAACCTACAGATTGGGAAAGAATCTTAACTAACCCCTCACCCAATAGAGGGTTAATATCCAAATATATGAAGAACTCAAGAAGTTAACCACAATCCAGACACCAACAGAGCTCCCAGGGACTAAACTACCAACCAATGAGTACACATGGAAGGACCCATGACTCCAGCCACATATGTAACATTGTCCAGCATCCATAGGAGGAAAACCCCTTAATCCTATGAAGGCTTGATTCCCCAAAGTAGGGTAATGCCAGAATATTGAGTTTGGAATGGGTGGGAGTGGGAGCATCCTCATGGAACCAGTGGGAGGGGAAGGGGTATGGGAGAGGATTGAAGGGGGATACCATTTGAAATGTAAATACATAAAATACACAAGAAAAAATAAAATTCAAGAGAAGAAGCTAACCACCAAAAAAATCAAGCAACCTTATCAAAAATGGGGTATAAAAATGAGAATTTACAACAGAGGAATCTCGAATGGCTGAGAAGCACCTAACAAAACGTTCGAAGTCCTTAGTGATCAGAGAAATGTAAATCTAAATGATCCTGAGATTCCACCTCACACCAGTCAGAATAAGATCAAAACCTCAGGGGACAACAAATGTTGGTGAGCATGTTGAGGAAGAGGACCTCTATTGCTGGTGAGATTGCAAACTAGTACAACCACTCTAGAAACCAATTTCAAGGTTTCACACAAAATTGGAAATAGACATACCTAAAGACCCAGAAATACCACTCTTGGGAATATGCCCAAAAGATGCACAGGGGCATGAGTTCTTAATCATCTCTATTGTCACTACATTCAACCCACCCAGTACAGGACATAGGCTCTAGTATTCAAATACTAGTGCTTGTTAAAATATGAAATTACTTAATCAGTGAAAAGAAAACAATCAATTGTTATTATATATTGATAATTATAAAGTACCCAGTGTGCATGTGTTATTGGAAGTTTTTGAAGTTCAGTGACAGGAAACTATTTTATAGGAGAATAAGTAAGATTGCACAACAGGAAGGTAAACTCACCATAGTAAAACAAAAATAACTTCTTTCATAGACAAAGAAAGGTATACAGGAAAACAATGGAGCGTACAATAGTACTGCAGGAATTTTGTAACGATGAGAAGCTAGCAAGCAACATTCTTATAAGTAGATGCCATACTAAAAGCAAAACTAATATAGGTATCACGCTGTTAGTATAAGAGGACAGATGAAACAGCTAGAAGAAGGCAGTTGCAATTTTTGCTTTATTCAAGAAACACACAGCCCCTTAGGAAAGGGATAAATGGAATGGTTAAAGACACAGTACATGGTTGTGTTCTAGTGTTTTCCTTTCAACTGTTCAACCACTCTGATTATTGACTTTTATTCTATCATCTCCCTGCTTTGTAAAACATGAAAGG